>NW_024087735.1:0-20264 GCF_009730915.1 Dioscorea cayenensis subsp. rotundata
ACAGCGGCGGTATGTAATATACCCATCAATCAAATAAAAATATACTTACTAATAACAACATGCCAAATGTCCACTAAAGGAAAAACTTGGATGAATAATTAATTTGGGGATAGGATTAATATAGAAGTATATATATATATATATATATATATATATATATATATATATATATAGTTATATAGAGTGTAAGCGCATTAGAAAATAAATCATTGCACAAGATACAATATAATTCAGAACCATTTTGATAATCCCATCCCTAAATTAAATGCAAATAAAACAACGATCGCGAGTCATCTCACATCACGATGTATCTTCTCATAAACAATGAATAATAATTTATTGGATAATTAAATAACTAGAATACTTATATAATTTTGAATATTTTTACTCGAGTGAAAGTAAAATTATAAATAAAATTACTTACTAATTTTTCTTTTTATCTCTCTAATAAGGAAGATATCATATCTATCTAGTTATTATAAATATAGAGAAAGATCTTTTATGGATATAAAAAATTAGGGCACTTGATGTTTTTACAAATTTCAAAGTATTCTTAACACTACCTACAAAAATACAAAAGCAATACCAACAAAATTAAATTGGTAATAGTATATTTCTAAAAGTATAAATATTTTTCGTTGATAAATATTGCTGACATTAATTGAAGGAATTAGGATGAAATGGTAATATATCGACTAAAAATTTTGTTAGTAATTAATAATATATATGTACTATAAAATTATATCACCAAAATAATTCTGTTTGTAAAATTATGGGTTAATTTTCTTTTGTAAATCATGGAACTTTGGTCAAATATCATTTCGATTATTGAATTTTGATTTGTTTCAAAATACTCACTAAAGTTACTAATCATTTCATCGGTAGGTCACCCGATGGATTAGTATCTTCATTAGTTAACATGGAGGCTTCCACCGGTGTGTTGGCCAGGTTTCCCTTGACCTCCGCGTCGACTAATGAAGATGCTAATCTGTTAGTGATCTAGCGATGATAATGATCATGAGCTCACAGTAGTATTTCAAAAATAAAGTAAAATTTGGTGATCAAAAATGATAGTTGACCAAAGTTCGATGATTATATTGACCTAAAAATTATGTTAGTATTATAATTTTCGGGAAAATTACACTAATAACTTTGTTGATGTTATAAATTTGATCAATCTTATATTGTAAGTACTTTATCAATAAAAGAAAATATTACCAATACAAATAATTCCGTTAGAAAATTTTTGTGATTACTGAAGTGTTCTTTTGGAATGGTTTGGATGATTCTCAATTTAACGAGGGAAGATTAAACCTATAGATGAGGCAGCTCATTTCCCATTTGTCGAGATGATGAAATCTTCAATGGTAGTTGGAAGCTTACTCAACGCTTCTACTAGAGGAAAAACTCTCTGAAAGGCATGGAATCCTTGATTATCATCTATCTAACAAAGGTGAGTATGTAAAAAGATGCTACTTAATTAGTAAAGAGCGAGATATTAAATCAATAAGGAGGTTATAAAAAGAGGGGATGACCAACTAAATAAAATAGAGGATGAGAAAACACACTAGTCAATTCCACCATCATAGATCCCGAAAATCAATTTTCTTTTACCTTTTTCCTCTGCTAAGAATAGTTCTTGCCTTTTTACCTAATTTAGGCACTCAAGTATCCCCCTCTCTAATAGCTCAAATTGACCTTTGTTTTTTTTTTCGCTCTTGTAAGGAACCAACAAACAAAGAGCTGAGCTAATGTAGGAGATGAAAACTAATCCAGTGAGCAATATAGAAGAGAATGATTGTATTTAAATAAGATGAATTTAGACTCATGGATCTTTGTGATTTTATGCTCAACTGGAAGAAGAGACAATTTTTTTTTGGGTTAAAAGGAGCCCAAAGGCTATTTATTAAAAAAAAGAGCTACAAGAATAAGAAAAATTAGAAGAAAACTCTAATACAGGGGAAGACAACAAAGGACTAAGAAACATTGAAACCGTTAGACAAAAACTCTTCATAGTCCATCTAGGAAGGTCACGACCTTGATGAAACAGAGTAAGAGTGTGAAGGATGGAGCCATGATTGGCTAATCTATTGGTGGCACCAATCCGACTTTGACAGATCCTATCAACCTTAGGATCACCAACTGTTAAAAGAATATTTCTAATTATTAGAGTAATATACATCTATGTATAATATATATATATACTTTGTATCCTTCTATTCATACACACTCATGTACACACTCATGTATCTATTTATTGGCTTGTTACCCTAATGAGATTAATGCTTCTTCTCTCATATTATCTTACATGGTATCAGACGATAGGCGATCCCACCTAACCTTCACCGGAGTTTAGTCCGGTTTATGAGATCCATTTGGTCTATATTTGCCGGTTTTATCTCTATTTGCCGGTTTTGTCTTCCCTATGCTGGCTTTGGAGTGCCACTCCCACCATAGCCACATTACCTTCCCCGGAGCCGTTCCTCCTCTCTCGGTCGTTGCACTCCACCGACGAGTTCTTGTCCTACTCCTGTGGCTCCGTCTTGAGATTGTTGTAGATCTATCTTGTCATCACCAGTTTCACCTAGATTGTTACCAATGGCCCGGTGGCCTCATAGACGCGGCACTCTGATCTGATCCGTTGCTTCCTTGATTACACAAGCTTCTCCGCTTGATTGCCACAACACAAAACAGCTTCCATCATTGCCGGAACGCCTTGAGAATAGCATCCATCTTTGGATATTTTCGGGCACTCGAGTGATTCTTAGATTCGAGCACCTCAGAGCGTCTTTTGTAATGACCTCATTATAAGTCTTTGCTTTGCTCAGTAGCGATGGTCTCCACTAATGGAGGTTTGAGACCCATGAAAATTCATGTTGGCAAGATGATGCCGATGCAGTTGGGTAATCTTTATGATCTCGAGATAGAAGCTTGGAAATGATCAAATGGTAGCTAGAGTTTCCCTCCTGACAAAGTTCAATGATTTCAAGGCTTATTTTTCATTGAATTCAAGTACTAAGACATTGCTTTCCGTGAATTCAAATCTATGAATTATCAACCAACACAAGTGGCAGACAACCCATAGTAGTTCACGCATTCTTATAACTTCTATATTTATATAAATATATATTATAAAAAAAAACAAAAAAAAAACAAAAAAATGGTATCCTTTTCATCTTCTCCAGGATCTCTGGTCATGTGCCATTACTACAAGCCTTCTGGACATATGAAGCACCAGTGTCCTAAGCTTCATCAACTGCAGGAACAACAGTCTCGTCCTTTGTCTTCCTCCATCTTAGCTCCTAATTTTTCTATTGATCTACTCTTTTAAGCTTCTCAACTTACCGAGGAGATCCGTGCCATGCAATGTGCTATGCAATCTAGCACTTCCTGGGTTATGTTTACTATTTCTGGTATGTTTTCCTCTGTTATGACTGCTGTCTTTGGTATGTTTTTCTCCTCCTTGATTTTAGATTCTGGTGCCAGTCATCATATGACTACATATGCCTCTATCCTAGTTTCTATATCTACCCTTCCCCCACTTTCTAGTGTTCGCACTGTTGATGGAAACATTCATCCTGTCACACAGTGCAACCATATTCAGTCCACTTTATTCGATATTCCCAACATCCATCATGTCAGGGTTGGGGCTGGGTGTAGAGTTGGTGGACTTTATCACTTAGACCATCTTCATCTTCCAGCTCTTCACTCTTCAGCCATTATTGCATCTGTGTGTTCTCTCGATCGTTGGCATAATCATTTTGGTCACTTATCCAGTGCTCGCCTGAAACTCTTAACTACTTCAGGTAGTCTTGGTTCTGTTTCTACTACTTCTATACCTTCATGTATGGGTTGTAAGCTAGCTAAGCATACGGCTCTTCCTTTCTATTCGTGTGAATCTTTTTCAGACTCTCCTTTTGACCTTTTTCACTCAAATTTTTGGGGCCCAGCCCCAATCTCATATCTTGGTGGTTTCTCCTACTATATCAGCTTTATTGATGATTTCTCCAGTTATACATGGCTTTACCTACTGCGTTCTCGATCTGAGGTTTTTGCCATTTATTCTTAATTTGCACAAATGGTATATACTCAGTTCGGTAAACGCATTAAGGTTTTCGCTCTGATGGGCACGTGAGTATCTCTCTACATTCTTTTGAGAGTTACTTACTACTGATGGCACTCTAGCTCAGCAATGATGTCCTCACACACCTTCTCAAAACAGTGTTGTTGAGCACAAGCATCATCACATCTTGGAAACTGCTCATGCCCTTCTTTTTTTTTCTACTGTCCCTCAAACCTTTTGGGCTGAGGCTATTCTTACCTCAATCTATCTTATCAATTGAACTCCTTCCCCCACTCTTTCTGATGTCACTCCCTACAAGCGTCTTTATTCTTAAACTCCCTCTTATGGTCACCTTCGCACTTTTGGTTGTACTTATTTTGTCCTTTTGCCTGCTGTTGAGAGAACCAAACTCTCTCCTCGTTCTGCCATGTGTATTTTTCTAGACTATAACTTTGAACACAAGGGCTATCACTGCTATGATCCTCTATCTCACCGTCTTCGTATCTACTGCCATGTAACCTTTCTTGAAGGCACATCTTACTTTTCTTCAGCTTCTCCGAATTTTCTTTTCTTCAATCTTCCTTAAGTGCATCCTCTTCCGCCCCTTCAGTCATTATTCTTGGTTCCATCATCATTACCAATTTTGTGTCTCCTCAAGCAGTCTCCACTGATTCTTCTTCTATTCTTCTATCTTCGGGGTGCATTGATAGTTCTGCTGATTCACCTCCTCTCCCCACTGGCTTACCCTCTCCTGAAGATGCTCATGTTGCCTTCTATTGTTACCCAAACCACATTCATCATCCACCTGCCCGGTATGCACTTTCTCTTTCCTCTGCCTACTCCCCAGAATTCTAGGCCTTTCTTACTACTGTTCACTCTCATTTTGAGCCGCAGTCATATCGTGACTGAGGAACTCAATGCCCTTCAGCGTATGCGTACATGGGAGTTTGTTCAACTTCCTTCTGGTATTACTCCTATCAGCTGTCAGTGGGTCTATCGTATAAAGACCCAAGTTGATGGTAGTATTGAGAGCCACAAGGCAAGTCTTGTTGCTCGTGGTTTCACTGCAGGTATGATATTGACTATGAGGAGACATTTGCTCTATAGCTAAGTTGACTACCATTCGTCTTCTTTTTGCTATCTAGCTACCGTCATTGGCCACTTCATCAGTTAGATGTGACCAATGCCTTCTTGTATGGGGATCTTTCTGAGGATGTTTATATGACTCCTCCTCCTGAATTTTCGCATCCTCCTCAGCATGTCTGTCATCTTCGTCGGGCTATTAATGGACTCAAACAGGCTCCTCATGCCTGGTTTGAGCATTTCGCAATATGGTTCTTGCTCTTGGTTTTACTGAGAGCTATCAGGATTATGCTCTCTTCACTTGACAGACTCCTTAAGGCCTCACTATTCTTCTTCTTTATGTTGATGATATGGTCATTTCTGATGATGATGCTGTTACTATTCTTTCTCTAAAACAGCAGTTACACACCGAGTTTTAGATGAAAGACCTTGGATTTCTTCGTTACTTTCTGGGTCTTGAGGAGCTTATTTTTGTCGAGATTACTTGGTGTCTCAACAGAAGTACATTTCTGATATTTTTTTATGAGTTGGCATTACTGATCTCCACACTGCCTCTACTCCTATTGAGTTGCATCATCGTCTCTTTTCCTCTGATGATGAGTTGTTGACTAATCCTACCCGCTATCGAGCACTTGCGGGTGCTTTTGTTTATTTAACCATCACTCGGCCCGATATTGTGTATGTTGTTCATGTTCTTAGGTAGTTTGTTAGTGCTTCCCGATCTACTCATTATGCTGCACTTTTACAGGTTCTTCGGTACCTCCGTAGCACTTTCACTCGATCTCTATTTTTTTTCTGCCATGTCCTCTTTTGAGTTGTGTGCATACTGTGATTTTGACAGGCAAGGTAATGCTACTGATTGGAGATCTACTACTGGTTTTTGCATTTTTCTTGGAGATTCACTTATCTCTTGGAAAAGCAAGAAACAATCCACTATTGGTCTATCCACTACTGAGGTTGAGTATGCTGCTATGTTCTCCACTGCTAAGAAAGTTCTTTGGTTGCTTCAAATTTTGATGGACTTTGGTGTCTCCACATCTGTCCCCACTCCTATCTATTGTGATAACCAGAGTGCTATCAAAATTGTTGCAAATCCTGTATTTCATGAGCGCATGAAGCATCTTGAGGTCTCTTTTCACTTTGTTCGTCATCATTATCTTGCTGACAGTATTCTTCTTCCGTATGTTGCCTCTACTCAGCAGCTTGATGATGTTTTTACTAAGACATATACTATAGCTCAATTTCAATTCCAGGTTAACAAACTCTCGGTTTACAACCAACCGTGAGTTTGAGGGGGCGTGTTAAAGTAATATACATCTATGTATAATGTATATGTATAGTTTGTATCCTTCTGTTCATACACACTCATGTATACACTCATATATCTATTTATTGGGATGTTATGCTAATGAGATTAATGCTTCTTCTCTCATATTATCTTACACTAATAATGTTAATCCAAGGATCATCAACATTTCAATATCAACATAGTTATTATAAATAATCTAAAACGATAACTGCTACTGTTATAACATTAATAATTATAGCATTTATCAATGCTTTATGGAGGTTAATAGCCGTAAGTATATTTTTAAGTTTCATAAAGTTAATTGAAGTCCAACCTCTATCCCTTAAAATTCTCTTAGAATCATTAGCCAGCATCCAGTCAACCTCCACAAAACACTCCCAATCACTCATTCCCTCTTGTAGCCTTCCAGCCTCTCATTATTCTATAAATTCCATAATGAAGAAATTATGCATGCGCCAATAGTCATTCATCCACATTAATAAGAGCCAAGAGGTATGTACGTTCAACATCTCCTGAATGTTTTTCATCGATTACACTATTATATTCATAACTTAATTAGAAGTTTGTGATTAACTTTAGCTCGATGAAATTTTAGGTTGGAACATATTAAAAGATGGCGCTCGTTCGTGTGTGGATTCTAATTGCGTTGGTGATGTGCACTCTCATGGCAAGCAACTGTGAAGCAGGTAGAGTGATCAGCTATGGTACCATCAATCCAAATGAAAAGGAGTGCATACACTAGGGGTTGCCCTAAATGTAAATGGAAATGTAAGTCATTGTCGTCATAGCCGCCTAGCTAATGCATACACTAGGGGTTGCCCTAAATTTCTCCGTTGCCATAGTTGAGCCACACCATTCATACATGCATGCACTATAAGAAACATGTGTTGTAACGACCCAAGTTAGACAGCGGATTTCCGAGGTCTGCCGCTTTACCTAGATAAATGGGTAAAATCCCCTATTTGGTCCCTGTATTTTACCTGTTTTGCCCTTTTAGTCCCTTTATTTTAATTTGGCCTTAGGAAGTCCCTCATTATTCAAATTGGTAAAATCAAGTCCTGGCCACAACGACTGTTACTTTTGCCGTCCAATGGCGCTGACGTGGCATTCTTAAAGGATAACACATTAATTAATTAATTTTTTTGGACAAAATGTCTTCCTAATCAAGCGAATCCGGATCCGATTATCCTAGACCAGATAAAACCTCTGCTTTACCCCCACCACTACTTGTGGCCAAGAAAACACTTGCTCAACGTCAGCTTCCTCCTGACCTCAACGGCATCGGCATCCCAAGCTACACTGCAACCCCACCAGTTGCCAAACAAGGTACTCCCCACTGTAATCGCTATCTTTCATATGCACAAACCAGTGCTCAGTCACTATTCATCGACCACGAGAAACCCTTCAAAAAAGGTACTCCCCACTGTCAACCAATTAGGCAAACAATTAGCACTGCATTTATGTCTCTTAGGTTTGAATTACTATGTTTGTTGTTATTTTTACCCCATTTACAAATTACAACCTTGACCAATTCGTTCACCATTAGGGTTTAAGTGTTACTTGAGGTTTTAAGAGATGTTACCTCTTTTCATTGCCCAATTAGCCTTAATAAATTTCTAATTAGGGACCATTAGAGCTTTCCTTTCAGCTTTTTCATGGTAGGGACTCTGAGAATGGGGACCATTATTATCACCATGACTCCCATTTACTTTTTAGGTCATCTTTTTTATCATTTTTTTTTTGCATGAATAAAAATACTCAATAAGAGTTGATTTGTCAAACATAATGGTTCCTTCAACATATCAAATTACTCTTTATGAGTCACACTCCACAACCAATTATTATAATAAATTCTTTCTTGGACTTGATATGCAGAACAAATGACCTCAAAGATCCTCATGGATTATGTCCTTTTAACATCGTCTGCCTAAGAAATTAAGCATGTCATTAATGAGTTCTTAATGGGTTTTTTTTGGGGCTATTATAGCATCTTCTACATGGATGGTGCCACTATAAACTAAAAATAGATTAACTAAAGGCACTAGCCTGATGGATAAATTGAAGGAAGTGGCCACTAAGCTCAAATCTTATGAATACTTAATGATACATTATCCTTTCTACCTAGAATTCAGAAATATATATATATATATATATTATTGCCAATTTTTTTTTATTTGGGTAAAATTATATATTCTATTTCATGAAAAGCTTGCACTTGGTTGTGGACCTGTGGTGTGTACTTGTGTTCATTGCAACCTGAATCAGTGGTCCAAGTTGTGTTATGGGCCAATTAGCCCACTAACCCACGAGCCACATTTTGGCGGGTTGAGGCCAAGCGTGCTTTGTTCATCTTAAATTTATTAACTGACATCACGCTACCTTAATATTTATATGCATATTACCTTCTAAAATCTCTCCATATATATATAGTTCAAATGTTGATTTTAATGGTTTGATCTGGTCTTTTACTAGTCATAGTTATTTCCTTTGCTGAAAATTCCACATAGTTTTGGCCTTTATTATGATTTTATTGTATAGGTTGTGCATCATAAAACCTAAAAAGACTCAGTTGTTCACTAGGATAGGTTACTAGATTTACTAGACCTATAACTGCCACAAAATTCCACATATATAATTTGGCCTTTATTGTGAATTAATTGCTTAATGTTGGTTTTTTTTGTTTTTGTTTTGGGTATACAGAACCATGAATAGCTGTGAGTACACTCTTAAATATCACCATGGAGGGTCGCTTGTAAGAGAAGGGAAAATTAGATATGTCAATGGGAATATAAATGAGTTCGTTGTTGACCCAGACAGACTATGTCATTGGGATTTGTTGGGAGACATCAAGGAACTTGGTTATGACATTAGGCAGGATGTCAAATTATTCTACATAGATGACGAGGGGGCAGTGAAAATAGTATGTAATGATGCAAGCATTGTAGGCTTGGTTGATAGGTTAAGAGAGGCTTGGACAGCTGATCTTTATGTGGAAACATCGTGTGCCAAGCAAGATAAGCCCTTGCCAGAAGTATTACTGTCTGATTTTGATAACACTGTGGGGTTAGATGTTGATTTGCAATAGGATGTTTTGGAGTTGGATGTGGAGCAGGAATCTGAGAGTGCCAGTGAGACAAACTCAAGTAGGGATGATGCAGATATGCTTGTAGATGTCTCATTCCTTGATTTTAACTCAGATGCCGATGATGAGATAGCAGGGGCTAGGGATAAAGTCAAAAAATTTATACAGCTGAAGAAGGAAATACAGGGGAAAGATAGTGAAAATGTTAGAAATGTTGATGAAGCTAGTGGAAATGAGGGTAACTTTGGAGTTGAATGGCAAGCAGCATGTATTGAGCATAGCCATGACACAAATAGGGGGAAAGTTTGTGGATATGAAAGTGATTACATGGGCTGATCAGATCCTGGTAGCTATGATGACACAAGTGATGGATCTGCTGGAGATGATGCAAGGAGGCACAAGTCATGCAGGACAATTTATGACCCTAAAACCACTTTGGTGGACTTTTCGCTGGATCTTAGGTTTAAAGATCTCAAACTGTTCAAGGATGAACTTGTTGAGTTCTCAACACCAGTAAAGTATGCAGGAATGCCAAGAGCTTAGTGATGAAAAAAACTAAAGAGCAGTTTAGGGAAGACTTCAAGGTGCTTAACAATTATGCACTTGAGTTACAAGCAACCAATCCAGGAAGCAGTGTGCTTGTTGTGCCTGAGAAGGTTAACCATAATGAGTTGTCTGTGTTCCAGAAGATGTACATCTGCTTGGCTGCTGTCAGAGAAGGGTTTTTAGTTGGTTGCAGGCAGATCATAGGTGTAGATGGTTGTTTTCTTAAAGGGCTACTTAAAGGGCAATTGCTTATGACTGTAGGTAGGGATGGGAACAACCAAATGTTCCCTTTAGCATGGGCTGTTGTTGAGAAGGAAACTACTGAGACATGGACATGGTTTTTCAAAAATTTGAAGATTGATCTTGGCATGGGAGAAGGGTTGGGATGGTCTTTAATAAGTGATATGCAGAAGGTACACAACACATTCCAATGAAACAATCGCTCAAGCTATTTACATTAGCTAGTCATGCACTTGAATTATTTTTCTTTTTTATGCAGGGTTTAATCCATGCAGTGAAAGATCTTCTATCTTTTATTGAGCATAGGATGTGTGCAAGGCACATCTATGTGAGGTGGGGCAAGAAACATCAAGGAAATGAGTTACAACTTCAATTCTGGAATGTGGCCAGATCTACAAGCATCCCAGAGATGAAGAATCATTTGGACCAAATGAGGAAGATGAAAGGTGGAGACAATGCTGTTGAAGAGTTACTTGAGAAATGACCAATTCAAGGTTGGTGCTAAGCATATTTTAATGATCTGGTTAAATGCGAGGTAATCGATAACAACATGTGTGAAACTTTTAATGGAGTGGTCCTAGATGCAAGGAGTAGACCAATTATCTCTATGCTAGAAACAATTAGGCAGTATGTGATGACGAGGATTGCAGTGAAAAAGGACTATGCTAGCAGATGGGCAGGGGATTATGGGCCAAATGTTATTGCCAAGATTGAAAAAGAAAGGCAAAAGAGTGCAAAGTGGCAAGTTGAGTGGAATGGAAGTAACAAGCATGAAGTTTATTGGGATAACCTCATGTTGCATGAAAGAGAAGCCTATGTTATAACGCTTGCTGAACAAACATGCCCTTGTGGCAAAACAGGCATCCCTTGTTAACATGGTATGGCAGCTATTGCTTTTCAAGGGGAAGACCCAACTAATTATATAGCTCATTGGTTCAGAAAAGAAACATATGAAAAGGCATATCAATTTGCAGTTAATCCAGTAAAAGGTAGGGATTTCTGGCCAGTGAGTGATGAAGGGCCTTTCTGCCTCCTTTTGTGAAAAGAATGCCAAGTCGACCAGTTAAGAAAAGGAGGAGAGAGCCTTTGGAAACCAAAAACAAAAGTAAAACAAAACTGTCAAGAAGGGGCAGAGTATTCAAGTGCAATTATTGCCATGTTGAAGGCCACAACAAGATCACCTGCACAAAAAAGTCTAACATAGATGTAAGTTTCTATTTTTTCCCTCCATGTTAATTAACTGGCCATTAGCTATAATTTTTTCTTGATGCATGACATAGCTAACAACAATAGCACCTGCCCAAAAAGGACTAAAAGGACTAATGCATCTGTAAGTATTTTTTCCTTTTTGTCTGTTAGTTGCCCACAATTTATGTATATTTTTTCCTTGATGCAGGCACAACTAACAACATATCAGAATCATCTACCCAAAATAAGAATGCAGATGTTACAATCAAAGGGAGAAAGAAGTCTTCGGCAGCAATGCCTCCAATACAGGTTTTAAGGGTAAGAATATTAATCTCCTTTGGAAAGTTGATGAGTTATGCAATTTTAAAAATTGTGACATTTGTATTTTATATGTCCAGGGTGCTCATAATGGGGGAATTATTGTTGGCAGAGAACCTTCCAATTCCTCTTCATTCATGACTACTGCTGAATTGATTGTAATGTTTTTCCTTTTAAAGCATCTCAACTTCTGCCTTTTTTAATGGCTATCAATATAGGGTTGGTGTCTATGATGGTCTGGGAAGAAGAAATTTAAGGGCTTCTGCAGGGAGAAAGAAACATGAGGAAGGAAACAAACAGTCAAATACTTCAGTGGACCTTATAGAAATACCAACTCAGGAGAGCAGGACAACTACTACATCAATACAAAATCCTGGAGCTTCAACCATGGAGTAGTAAAAAAAATAGAGTTTTATTACTAGATTTTGTTGTCTCTGAATGTACTTTGGATTTGTTAATGTAATTTACAGTAATGGGTTATAGTAATGTGTTTTTGTTAAAATTTTGTTATGTATGTGGTTGGCATACACATTGGTTAATTGCAACAAGTGTACTTATATCAATGATGGAATTGATATAAATTTATATAAATGGAATTGGGACTGGAGTTTGTGAATGTCCTAGACATTTGTGAGTTTTGTTCATCTATAAGGATTGGCTGCAGAAATTTTCTTGCATAATTGTTATTTACTTACAAATTAATTACTGCAGAATTCTTTAAAACTTGCAAAATTGATGTCCTACAGATTTGTATTGCATAATTGTATATGTTAATGTATTGTTGTTCTACCGATTGGTCTTGCAAGATTGTTAATTTCTTACAAATTAATCCCTGCAGACTCCTTTAAAACATGCAAAATTCAAGCAGAATTTTTTACATTGGCTTGCTGAATTACCACAAAAAAAAAATGTTGTTGATGTGGCCTACAGTAGTAGAGGAGGTGTTCATCATTACGGAAATAATTGTTTTTTGAATACATGGGATAATAAAACTATTAGGGCTGTGGTGCCGGTTTATGGAGGTGGAGGTGGAGGCGTTTCTTGTCTGCATTGATGGTGGCGATTAAGCTTGTGGGGGTGAGGTGAACGAAAGGGAAGTATAGGAGATGATGTTGAGCAAGGGGGCCACTAGTGGGATTGCAGGATGGCATAGGATGATGATGCGGTTGCAGTTCGGAGAAGGATGACTTGCAGTGTGGCTTGGGATGTCGATGTCGTTGAGGTCAGGAGGAAGCTGACGGTGAGCAAGGGTTTTTTTGGCCACTGGTGGGGGTAAAGCAGAGGTTTTATCGGGTCTAGGATAATCGGATCCGGATCCTCTTGATTAGGAAGACATTTTGTCTGAAAAAATTAATTAATTAATGTGTTATCCTTTAAGAATGCCATGTCAGCCCCATTGGACCGCAAAAGTAATGGTGGTTGTGGCTAGGACTTGATTTTACTAATTTGAATAATAGAGGGACTTCCTGACACCAAATTAAAATAAAGGGACTTAAAAGACAAAACAAGTAAAATATAGGGACCAAATAGGGGATTTTACCTAGATAAATATTATAAAGTCCTCACTTTTCACCCCCTTTCTCGTCGCGCCACGATTTCCATCCCCCGCCTCTCCATCTTCTCGAAACCATTTCCCCTCTTCGGGCCACTCTCAAGCCTCACCCTTGATCCTATCTGAACCCTTGTCTGCTCCGACGCCGCCACCGCCGCCGTTGCGCTCACCGCCTTCCTCGGCTACCCTCTCAAGCCATCCCTCACCGCCATCCCCATCTTTCATCTCGAGACTCTCCCCGAATACCTCACCGATGTTGGGAAAGTCCGCACCCTCAAAGACCACCTCTCCTTGCTTCGCCTCGCCTCGCCTCTGATTCAGACGACATCAAGGCGCTCTGATCCCTCCTTGAGCTCAAAGTCAAGGCTAATCTCCTCCCCGATGCTATTGCCATCATCGACTGCCTCATTGCTCTGGAACCCAACGATAAGGACCTCCCCCTCCTCAAGGCCCACCTACATAGCCACGTTGGCAACCCTGATGCCGCTAAGCAGTTGTTCGAGGATCTCATCTCCAAGAACACCTTCCTTGTGAAAGCCTATCACGGCCTTGTCATGGTGGCTTATGAGTACCAAAGCGGCACAAAGCTTGAGGTTGTCCACAAAAGAGTTGAGCGTGAGATCGAGATGTTCAAGAGGAAGGTAGGAAGGACGATTTAAGGGATTTCAGGTTGTTGGTGGCTCAGATTAGGGTTGTCAAAGGGAAGTATAACGATGCACTCAAGGTGTATGAGAGAATGGTCACAGAAGAGCCGAGGGATTTCAGGCCGTACTTTTTCCAGGGGATCATATATTCGATGCTGAAGAAGAACGATGAAGCTGAGAAGTAGTTCAGCAAGTACCAGAAACTAGGGCCGAGAGAACATCCTTATGCTTAGTACTTTGATGATAATATGGTCGCCATGAAAGTTTTCATGCAGATGGAGGAGAACAAAACAAGAGGATCTTTGAAGAGATGAATGATAATTTGAGGAAGACAGAAGCTTTTTGGGGCAATGTCTTTGTCCTCTGAAACTATTGGATTTAATGTTTTTTTTTTCTTAGTTTAGCTGTTTATTTATACAGTTCATGGTTCCTTTCTTTGAAATTATCTCTTTTATTTTTAGAGTAATGTTAGCACCAAATTTAATTAATGGTGATCGTGGATGGGAGTCATTCACGGAAGCACACTCGATAACCGATGGGGATTTCATTATCTTCATCTTTGATGGTGATCGTGGCTTCGATGTCATGGTTTATGGGAAGACTGGGTACAAAAAAGGAGCTTCGTGCTCCGGTGAAGTCTGAGGAGGTCGTGGGTTACTCGATTCCTGATCCGCAAGAAGGTTTGTAATTTGGCTTTTCTATTTTTTACTTTTTTTGTGGGAGATTTAGGGTTTCCTTAGGCTTTGCTTGGATGGGGGTTTTTGGAGGTAGGGTAAAGGAAGGGTTTTTAAAAACCCATGCTTGGGGAGGGGGTTTTTAAGGGAAGGTAAGGGTTGGGGAGGGTTGTGAAGGTTTTAAAACCCCCATTTTACTCAAGTTTCTCAACCCTCCAAATTGGAGGGTTGGGGAGGTTTTGGAGTTGGTATTTTTTTGGTTTGAGACAAAAATACCCTTGTAAGTTTCAAATAATTCCAAACACAACTCTAATATATTTTTCAGTGAATGAGGGAAAGTTGGTATCTTGTTCTAAATTTGTTCTTCTCCTTCCACTAGGGTTCCAAAGAACACCCTCGCCACCGTCGCTGCCGCCGCCGCCTCGGAGCCACCGGAGTTGCTAAACCTCCTCGGAGACATTACCGTCGCCGCTCAAGGTATTTATGTACACTTCATCTCTCTTTGCTTGCCATCTGTGTCTCTGATCAATTTATGATTTTATTTATTCCTATCTTGTGCTTCATCACAATCAAGGTTACATCATATTCACTAAATATTGTGAGACACGATAATTGGAGCCTCGAACTCAATTCTTGTTTTGGCTCATTTTCTTTTTCTTGACAGTTCCCTTCATATTGCAAATATTGTCAACTCGTCGGATCTTCCAATTAGGTTACTGACCATTGTAACTTGTTATAACACTGGCATGGTTTGAAGCTTTGCTGTATCATTTTTTCAAAACCTTTTGTCAGAAACCATTCCTAAAATTTTGCATTTTGCTCAATAATTTAATTGGTTCAGACAATTGTTTTAGAGGGATGTACTCATTGGAAGATGTGAATACTTTTATTTATTAGCTCAAACTTAATGTAATGAATCTTTGTGATTAGGATACAAACCGAGTTTGGGTAGCATAAAGATAAATTGAACCCTGTGACCTCCTTGATGTACTCATTGGAAGATATGAATATTTTTATTTATTAGCTCAAACTTAATGTAATGAATCTTTGTGATTAGGATACAAACTATATTTGTTAATACATCATTTACATATATAAGAAGAGGACCAAAATTATATAAGAAGCAGTGAATAAAAGTAGGGTGTTTTTACCATTATGAAAAACTCCACTTAGTTAAATTATGGTTTTTAATTTAATCATAAAATAACAGGCGAGGTATCTTCTAAGTAGTCATTTCAAATTAGTTATTTATTCATTTTTTTTTTTTTTGGTTCCATGATTCCTATATCATTAATTATGTTCAAATTATAAAGCCCACATGATTTAATTACCTCTATTATAATACCCAAGTTTTGTTAATTTGCTTACTTAATGCAATAGTATTAGTTAGAGTGAGAAATAATACACATTAAGAGATATATTAGAATAACAAAATAGTCTCACATCATTTGCTAAATACTGATTTGAATATATAAATATGACCCTTTTCCCCTCTATCGGTTTTGCATGTATTGATGTGTTGAAATAATTACATAGATAATATTTTATTTAAATTTGCATGTAAAAACTAGGAATAATGGATGAATAGTTTAAATGAATTATCATGGCTACCCATGGTTACCTAACACATGGTTTTCTTTTGAAAGCGATGGTTTTTATTTTTTTATTTATTATTTTTATTTTTTTATTTTTTTTGAACGAATGGTTTTTTTGTTTTTGTTTTTTAAATAGAGGGCAAAGCTAGAAAAACAAAAGGGAGTATGAATTAAAAGCTAAATTTTTTTTTCTACAGATGTCTTCGAGCCAACAAGGTTTACTTTGTTAAAATTCTTGGAATATGTCACCATGCATGTTATTAGATGCATGTATCTCCTTTTGTTTGGTGGATATGCATTTACATATATTTTTATTACCTTCTATTTTGCAGTTAGTATTACTTTTCCTTTATATATATATTTTATTTTTATTTTAATTAATAAATTTGTTATGTTTAGATGGATGATGAAAACCAAATGTTGGCTAAACTTCTATTGGCCCTAATTACATTGAACGACCAGTTTATAAAACTGTTACACGTACATCAACTAGTAACAATTGAGTTCATCACCATCATAATTGGTTGGTATGCGAGACGTAGGGATGAACTTACTAGATGCCAAATCCCACGTGAAGTCCGGCTTGAAGCAGATCGAGCACGAGATGGATTAATGTCACATTTACTTACAAGTAATTTATGTCATAACATGATACGTATGAGTCATGGAGCCTTTCAAGGATTGTGTGACATGTTAGTAAGAGAAGGAGGTCTTAGACCATCAAGACAAGTTACCATTGAGGAACAAGTTGCGAAAACACTATACCTATTAGGTCATAATGTTTCGCACCGTGAATTATCCTTCTTTTTCAGGCGTTCCGGTGAGACTATTTTTCGTCATTTTCACAATGTGTTGCAAGCTATAGTAGAGTTGGAGGGTAAATTCTTAAAACAACCCGATGGTATACAAATTCCTTCAGAAATATTCAACATCACTAGATTTTATCCATACTTTAAGGTAACAAAGTATACTTATTAAATTATAAATTTAGTATGAATGTGTGTATGTTGAAAATGAAAATTTTAAATTATTTCACAGGACTGTGTTGGTGCTATTGATGGTACACATATTCGTGTAAAAGTTTCAAATACCGAAGCTCCCAAGTATCGTGGGAGAAAAGAATACCCAACACAAAATATTTTAGCTGCATGCACATTTGATATGAAATTCACATATGTGTTACCTGGTTGGGAAGGTACTGCATCTGACTCAAGGATTATGAAGAATGCCTTAAGTAGAACATGCCCTCTTAAAATTCCAGAAGGTACTTATGAGAACATATAATATTACATAGACACAATAAATGCTATATAACAAAGTTTGTTTTATGTCTAGGGAAATATTATCTAGTTGATGCCGGTTTTATGTTGCGACGTGGACTTATAACACCTTATAGGGGGGAGCGATATCACTTGAAAGAGTACTCACGGAATCCACCTCGAAATGCAAGGGAATTATTTAATCTTCGACACGCGTCTTTGCGCAACGCTATTGAATGAGCATTTGGTGTTGTTAAGAAGCGTTTCCCTATAATTGAGAGTTCTACAGAGCCTCATTATGGTTTGGAAACACAAAAGAAAATCATTTTTGCATGTTGTATCTTACACAATTATTTAATGTGTGCGGATCCTGATGATGATATACTTGCACAAGTTGATACTGAACTTGCAGAGGAAGCACCAGAGGAACATCATATCAGTCGGGAAAATACTGAAGAAACCATGGAAGGAGAGTTAATTAGAGATGCTATTGCAGCTGAAATGTGGCTTAATTATAATGAATAATTTCCGTTAAAGAAGTGTTTTCATGTTGTCTTAATGTATGTTTTGTTATATTAGCTAGTGGATGCTTATTTGTATCAGTTTGAATTTAATGTATGGCTTGTATGGATTCTTTTGTTATAGTATTAATTGCAATGCAAACTTAATAGTATTAATTGCAATGTGAATTTAATGTGTGGTCATTTATGTATGTAATTTATGCTCTTAATGGAGGTGTATATATGAAGATACTAATTTTGTTGTTTGTTGTTGTAGTTTGAGTATGCCAAGGAGAAAAACAAATACAAATGCTCATGATGGAAATGCCATGTGTGTTTGGAACTTTAGTATGGATGATTCTTTAATTGATGCATACTTGCATCAACAAACAATGGGCAATAGAGTTGGCGGCACCTTCACAACACATGCATTAGATAACATTGTCAATGAGTTAAAGGGAAAATTTCCAAAGAAGACAATAGATAAGGAGAAGGCTCAAAACCGAATGAAAAACATTAAAAGAGCATTTACTAGGTGCTATGATATTTTCAAGAACGGGATGAGTGGATTTGCTTGGAATACAACAAAAGAAATGTGGGATGCTGAACCAGAAGTATGGCAACACTTAATTGAGGTATTTTTTTCTTTTGTTTAACAAATAGAAATGCAAGTTAATGTTTATATTATTAGATATAATATTTTTACCATTTCTTCATATGCATGCCAAACCAGAAGCAGCAGAGTGGATGAATAAGAGTATTAGAAACTATGACAAGTTGGTTCAACTTTATGGACAAGATAGAGCGACGGGGCAACATGCTGAGACTGCATCTGAAATGAGGCAACGACGACGTCAAAATTCAATGAATTTATCCGGTGGTTCTTGTTCGAGTGCGATTGATGACATTGATTTTTATGGTTTCCCAAAACACAGCAAACCTAGAGAATTTGGGGGACAATGAAAACATAGAAATTCATGATGATGAGCTTGGAGATGAAGCATCCCCCGAGTTCCAAGTTCTTCTAGGTCGAAGAAGGTTAGAAGATCTTATAGTCGTGATGACGATGGCAAGTTTTCTACGGCGGTGGAAAGCGATGTCTAATGCATTTGTTCAATCAACGACGACAATAGTTGAAGTATCAAAGAATGTGTTGAATGTGACCAACAATATTTTGAACACATTTGGTCAAAACACAAATTCAATTAAAGCGTCTGATGTATGGGTCATGCTTGTGAATTTAGGGTTCTCACAACCTTTTTTGAACAAAGCTTACTTATTCCTCATCAATGATCCCAAGATGTTGGAAGGTATAATGGGATGTCCAAATGAGTTTCGTAAATCTTTATTGTTGACTTCAATGGGTTATGATCGAGAACCACATGAATGAAAAAAACAAAAGGTAAACATTTATCGTTGGCGAAAATTTTCCTTTTGCATACTTGTGAATATTAGACATTGTACTAATTATTATCTTCTTATTTGTTATAGGCTTAAACAAGTGCAAAGGAGTAGACAATCTTGAATTTGACAATGTTTTTGTTAATGTCTACAAGTGTGTTTTTTGGCCAATGTTGTAATGGCAAAACCAAGGGGTATTTTTATTTAATGTAATGGCGAAACAAATTACTTGCAAATGTTGTAATAACAAAACCAAGTGGGAGAATTTTCTTACTTTCATCATGTTTGTTGATTTATAATTGTGTTTCTATTTGATTTGTATTAATAATGGTTAGAGTTGTGTATGATAGTGAATTGTCATATATCACAAATTGCTAGGTTGTCATATATTATTTGCAAATATTGTAATGACAAATTATAATGAGAATTGATAGGTTGTTATGTTGGTTGTGGTGGTTGTGATGTAGCAATTTATATGTGACTCTAGTTTCTTTTTTCTTAATATAAAAAATAATAATAATAATAAATAAATAATGATAAAAAATAGAGAGTTATATAAATTGAGAAATATTACTTAATCTATTAAATAATATTGTTTAATCTCTTCCTCATTTAGTCTAACTATAATTTAAAATAAACAATAATAATAATAAATAAATAAATAAATAAAGATAAAAAATGGAGAATTATATTAATTGAGAAATATTACTTAATTTATTAATAATATTGTTTAATTAATTTCATTATTGAAAATAAAATATAATAACATTGTTTTTTATTAGCACAAAGGGTAATATAGTAATATACTAT
>NW_024087736.1:0-38632 GCF_009730915.1 Dioscorea cayenensis subsp. rotundata
AAAGATGTCACGATAAGAGAAAACATAGGATTCAAGTTTTGATTGAAAGATAGAGAGGCGCATTCGAAAAGAGTTAGGATTTTGATGAAAAATAGGAGCCCATTGTACTAGAAAAAGAAAGCAGATATTCGGGTTTTGATTGAGAAATTAGAAACAAATAGGGACACATTCTAGAAAAACCTTAGGATTAGTTTTATTCAAAAATAAGCGGATATTAAGAAAGAAGAAAAGTAGAGTTTCGGTTTATTTCCAGAAAACTTGGAGATATTCAAAAGACAAAGGTTATTGTTTTTGATTCCAAAGGCGATCGATCGGGAGATACTAAAGAAAAAGAATACATTGAGTTCATTTTTGGTTGAAGATGACATTCCAGACTCGTATTAGTTTGAATTAAATATAAAGTAGAGCCATTATGCTGCACGATGTTTTGATTGAAAGAATGATAGATATCAATATATTAAAACCACATGAGTTGGTATTTTAATAGAAAAATAGGACACTAATCCCGAAAAGAAGAGATCAAAGAGTTTTTGAGTTCAAAAATAAGCATATATTCCTAAAACAAAGAAAGGATTAGCGTGTTTGAGCCAGGAGACATTTGAGAGAAAACAAATGATTGTCTTTCATTATTTACCAACATTTCCGAAAGAGAAACGCTAGCATTACAGTCTTGGTTCAAAATAACTGTATTCTGGATTCTGAAAATAAAAGGATTCGATTTTATTCATCCGGAGCAATGGTCGGATTAGAAACAAAGGAAGTTAGAGTTTTGATTGAATAATAGCTACATTACAGTAGAAAACATTGGATTAGTTTTTAATTATAGTAGACGATTCGAAGAGAAACATAGATGCGTGACTGAGATATATATAGAGACATTCCCGAAAGAAAACATGGGAGTTTGGAGTTTCGATTAAGAAATAAGAGACATTTGACATAATATTAGGGTTTTGGTCCAAAGAGAGAACCATGTCGAAATAGAAACTACGCCGGATTATGAGTTTTATTCAAAAATAGGAGGCATTATGAAAAGAAAACATATGATTATTGTTTTCATTCAAAAGAATAAGCAGGACATTCAAAGAAAACATAAAAGATTTAGTGTTTGATTAAGGAAATAACGATGGACGTGCGATAAAACCTTTGGATTAGGCTCGGTGATAGCACATGAGACATTAGGGATGATGATTCAGTCACAATGTGAGACATTCAACAGAAATAAAAGATAGATTAGGTGATTCGAAATATAATCGACATTCCAGGAGAAAAGAAAACATCGTCAGCGTTTGGTCGAAAAAGAGGAGACATTACAATGAGAAAGATATAGGAATATGGTTTTGATTGAAAAATAGAAAACGAACACTACTAATAATAAAAATATAGCGTTAGGGTTTTGAGATGACTCGGAGACATTACTATACATGTGAGTTGAGGGTTTTAATTAGTACCCATACGCCAGGACTGTTTCCGAAAGAAAAGAAGAAAACTTATGTGATTAGGGTTTTTATTTAAAGTCGATGTCGATGAAAACGACGACAAAAATCGATTGAGCCAGAGCAGTACGATACGAAAAATATGGGATTAAAGTTTTCATACAAAATATACACAGGAAATTCCTAAATGGAAACATAGAATCTGGTTTTGATGGAAAAATAGGAGCATTACTATAAAGGAAAACATAGGATTAGCTTTGGAATGAAAATGTGAGACATTAGTATAAAGCAAAGCGAAGGAATTCTGAGGTTTTGGTGAAAAATAGTAGACGATGCGAAAAACATATGGGATTCGTTTTGAGTTCAAACCTGTATAGCTATTCAAAGAGTAAACTTTTCTTAGCTATTGAGGTTTGATTGAAAAACAAGAGACATTACAAAAAGGAAACATTGGATTAGAGTTTTCATGTAAAAATATTAGACATTTAGAAAAGAACACATAGAAATAAGGTTTTGATTACCTAGGTGGCATTTTGAGTATAGAAACACTGGGATTAGGGTTTTCGAATTGAAAATATCGACAGTTTCCAAAAGAAACCATCCGATTGCGGATTTTTGATTCCAAAATTATGCAAACGTTCCACTGAACGAGATAGGAATTAGGGTTTGATTCGAGGAAAATGAGACGATCGAAAGTAAAACAGGGATTAGGGTTTACAGTTCAAACACGAAAATGGTGCCATTCAAAAGGAAAAACATAGGATTAGTGTTTTGATTTCAAAATTATAGACGATTGCAGGTATGAAAAGAAAGGAATACGGTTTTGATTGAAAGAGTAGGAGACATTATAAGAAAGAAAACCACGGTTTAGGTGGGTAATATTACTTCTAATAAATAGGAGACTTTTAAAAAGAAGAAAGAGAATTCAGGTTTCGATTGAAAGATAGTTCACAATATGAAAAGAAACGCGTTGAAGTATTATGTTTGAGTTCAAATATAGTAATGCGTGCGAGGAAGAGAAGTATATGATTTGGATGATTCAAAAATATGAAACATGCTATAGGGAGACGCTAGGTTAAGTTTTGAGTTTAAAAATAGTTGACATTCAGAAACATTTGGATTAGTGTTTTGATTGATTGAAAATAGGAGACATTACTATATAAAAGAAACATGGGATTAGGATTTTGATTAAAAAGCTTCTAGTGGGGATATTTTGAAAATCAAGCTTAATAGGATTAGGTTTTTGATTTAAAAATAGCGAGCATTCACAGAAAACTTACAGGATTATTGCTTTGCAATTAAAATAAAAGAGCCCTCTGAAAGAAACATAGTGTGGGGTTTTGAAGTGAAAACAAATGAGATAATACGAAAAGAAAACATGGGATTATGTTTTGGATAAAAGGCATTGGAGGATGTCCCAAAAGAAAATATAAAAGTAGTTTGTTGATTTAAGCGGTGGGAGGCGTTTGAATAAAAACTTGGGCTTGGCTATTTTTATTAAAATGTGATAAATTAAGAAAAGAAACTCGAAACTATGTGTGTTTAATTGATGGGAGGCATTCCCAAAAGAAAAAATAAGATTAGGGTTTTGGTTCATAACTTGAACGCATTTCTACAAGAAAACATAAAATTACTGTTTTGATTGAAAAATGTTGGGCATTCCGTAAAGAAAATATCAGATAAGGGTTTTCAATAAAAACTAGCAGACATTCCCAAGACATAATATAGGATTAGTGTTTTTACTAAAAACAATTAGACATTCAGGAAAAAAAAAACAAAGGATTAGGGGGTTACATTTTCATTCAAAACTAATAAATAAAAGAGATAGGAAACATTGTGACAAAACATAGAATTAGTGGTTTAACTAAAAATAGGAGACATAGTGACAAAAGGTAGGATTAGCGTTTTGAATGAAAAATAGAAGACATTAATAAAGGAAAACATATTATTAGCGTTTTGATTCTAATATAGCGGGCATTACAAAAAGAAAACGTAGGCATAGGGGTTTGATTTAAAAATAGGAGTCATTTCCAAAAGAGAACATAGTATTATGTTTTTGACTGAAAAATATGAGCCATTTGGAAAGAAAACATAGGATTAGAGTTTTGATAAAAAATAGGAGACATTTCAAAAATAAAACATAGGATTAGTTTTTAGATTGAAAAATATGAGATATTCCGAAAAGAAAACAGGGGAGTAGCGTCCCGATTAACAAAAAAAAGGACATTACGAAAAGAAAACATAGGATTATGTTTTTGACAGAAAAATAAGATGCATTACAAAAAGAAAATAAAGGATTTGGGTTTTGGTTTAAAACAGAAAAATAGGAGACGTTCTGAAAAGAAAACATAGGATTACAGTTAAAAAATATGCGACATTCTTAAAAGAAAACATATCATAAGGGTTTTGATTCAAATCTGAAAAACAAAATACATTTAGAAAGAAAACTTGGGATAAGAGCTTTGATTACAAAAATTAGAGATATTATGAATAAAAAAATAGTGGATTATTGTTTTAATTAAAAAATAAAAGACATTGCGAAAATAAAACATAGAATTAGGCTTTTGATTTAAAAATCTAAAAGTACGAGACATGCCGAAAGTAAGACATAGGATTCTATTTTGATTCAAAATTGAAAAATAGGAGACATTAAGAAAAGAAAATATAAAATTAGGGTTTTGATTAAAAAAATTGACATTGTGAAAAGAAACGTATGATTAGATTTTTTATTCAAAAGCGAAAAAAATTAAACATTGCTATAAGAGAACATAATATTAGCGTTTAGAGTCAAAACAAAAATATAGGAGACATTCCAAAAAGAAAATATAGGATTGAGGTTTTGATTAAAAACCAAAATTTATGTGGCATTCCGAAAAGAACCATAGGATTAGGTTTTAAGTTGAAAAAAAGGAGACATATGAAAAAGAAAACATAGTTTTAGGGTTAAGATTAAAAAATAGGAGACATTCTGTAAAGACAACAAAGTATTTGGGTTTTCATTTGAAACTAAAAAATAGGAGACATTCTGAGAAGAAAACATAGGGTTAGGGTTTGATAAAAAAATAAGAGATAATTTGGAAAGAAAACATCCGATTAGGGTTTTGATTGAAAAATAAAATAAAACATAAGGTTAGGGTTTCGATTAAAAATTTATAAATTGGAGATATTCCGAAAAGAAAATATAGAATTAGTGTTTTGATTAAACAATAGGAGACATTGTGAAAAGAAAACATTGGATTAGCGTATTAAATCAAAAATAGGAGACGTTCCAAAAAGAAAACGGAGGCTTAAGATTTTTATTCAAAAATAAGAGAAATTATGAAAAGAAAACATACGATTAGGACTTTAATTAAAAAATTACAGACATTCACAAATCAAAAGCCAGAATTAGTTTTTTCATTCAAAAAAATTAGACATTCTGGAAACATAACAAAGGATTACGGTTTTAAAGCAAAATTATAAAATTGGACACATTGCAAAAATAAAACATAGGATTAGGGGTTTGATTAAAAAATAGCAGATATTCCGAAATGAAAATAAAGATTTAGGTTTTTTTTTTTAAAAAAAATAGGAGACATTTCAGAAGGTAAAACATAGGATTAAGGTTTTGTTTCAAATATATTAGGTCTTTTGAAAGGAAAATATAGGATTACGGTTTTGATTGAAAAAAAGAGACATTAATATTAGAAAATATAGGATTAGGGTATTGATTCAAAAATAGGAGACACTAGTATAAGAAAACATAGGATTATGGTTGATTAAAAATAGTAGACATTCCAAAAAGAAAACATAGAATCAGGGTTTTGATTGAAAAATATGAAACATTTCGAAAAGAAAATATATGATTAGGGTTTTGATAAAAAAAATATGAGACATTACTATAACAAAGATAGGAATAGTGTTTTGAGAAAAAATTTGAAAAATAGAGGACATTTCAAAATGAAAACGTAGGATCAGTGTTTTTATTCAAAAAATAGAAGACATTATGAAAAGAACATAGAATCAGTGTTTTGAATCAAAAATAAAAGGCATTACAAAAAGAGAACATATAATTAGGGGTTTAATTCAAATATGTTAGGCATTCTGAAAGGAAAACATATGAATAGAGGGTTTGATTCAAAAATATGAGACATTATTATACGAAAAATATAGGATTAGGGTTTTGAATAAAAAATAGAAGACATTACTATAAGAAAACATAGGATTAGGCCTCTGATTAATAAATAGTAGACATTGCGAAAAGAAAGCATAGCATTAAGGTTTTGATAGAAGTATAGTAGGCATTGCTAAAAGAAAACATAGGATTAGGGTTTTGATTAAAAAAATAGGAGACGTAAATATAAGAAAACATACGATGAGGGTTTTGATTAAAAAGATAGGAAACGTTCCAAAAAAAACATAGGATTAGAGTTTTGATTGAAAAATAGGAGGCATTCCAAAAAGAAAACAGAAGATTGGGGTTTTGATTGAAAATTATGAGACATTCCAGAAAGAAAAAATCATATTAGAGTTTCGATTAAAAATTAGCAGACATTCACAAAAAAAAATAAAAGATTATGGTTTTGATACAAACCAGAAAAACATGACATATTCGAAAAGGAAAAAAATGATATTAGTGTTTTGATTGAAAAATAGCAGACATTACAAAATGAAAAGAAAAGATTAAATTTTGATTGAAAAATAGGAGACATTTGGAAAAGAAAATATCGGTTAATATTTTAATTGAAACTAATAAATAGGAGACTTTAACAAAAGAAAAGACAAGATTTGGGTGTTGTTTGCAAAATAGGAGACTTTAACAAACGAAAAGACAGGATTTGGGTTTTGTTTGCAAAATAGGAGACATTAAAAGAAACTTAGGATTAGATTGTGATTCCAATATAGTAGGCATTCCATAAAGAAAACAAAAGATTAAGGTTTTCATTTAAAAATAGGAGACATTACTATAAGAATATATAGTCTTAGTTTTTTTATTAACAAATAGTAGGAATTCTGAAAGGAAAACATAGGATTAGGTTTTCGCTTGAAATACATTAGCCATTCCGAAAAGAAAAAAAATAGTATTAGGTTTTTGATTTAAAAATATGAGACTTTCCGAAAATAAAACATAGGATTATGGTTTTGATTTAAAGAAACAAGACATTAATATAAAAAAAAAATATAAAATGATGGTTTTTGATTAAAAAATAGGAGACATTACTATAAGAAAAAATAAGCTTATGATTTTGATTGAAAAATGGGAGCCATTCCTATAAAAAAACATAGGATTATGGTTTTGATTAAAAAATAGTAGACACTCCAAAAGGAAAACGTAGGATTAGGATTTTGATTGAAAAATATGAAACATTTCAAAAAAGAAAATATAGGATTAGGGTTCTGATTCTATTACATTAGGTATTCCAAAAGGAAAACATAAGATTAGTGCTTTGATTGAAAAATATGAGATGTTACTATAACAAAAAAATAGGATTAAGGTTTTGATTAAAAAATATGAGGCATTACTATAAGGGGCCGTTTGGTTCATGGTAATGTAGAAAAATTACCACTTGTTAAGTGGTAATCTAAAAATATTATCACATTTGGAATTGCACTAGTGGTACTCTAGATGGTAATATCACATTACTAATATGAGATCATTACAAAGAAAGTTGGTAATCTTATTACCACCAAATTTGGTGTTTATCTTGGATTACCAATTATATGGTAATCTTACAATTTTTTTGTATAAATATTCCCTTTTTATCTTTGAACACAGGGTACAAAATAGAAAAAAACATCTTTTCTCTCCTCATTTCTCTCTCTCTCATACTAGGGTTTTAAAAAAAGAGGATTTGGTTTGTGGGATCTTCGGATTTCTCCTCCTTCTCTATCACATTAGGGTTTCCAAAAAAGTGGACGATTTTGTGTTTTGAGCCGTATCGAACATCATCTGCTGATTTTATTGCCTCTTCATGTAAGCTTTTTCAAATTGGAAATTAAATAGATCTGTGATTGTGTTTTATGCAAAATTATGAAGGTTTAGAGTGTCCTTGTTCTTCCAATTTGATTATTTAATTAAATATATTATTGCAAAGCGAATTTTAATGGGTTGGACATGATTGTGTTTTATACAAAATTAAGTATTGTCATACATGTGAAGAAAAGACAGAAAAATTGTGTTGCTGTTAAATGAGAGTCAATGGTAGTAAGCAGAGCATCTTCTGAAAACTTATTACTATTGAGCAAGATAAGCTTTATGTCAAAAAACTTACCAATGTTATTAAACTCCTTAGAATATTGTGCTTTCATGTACTACATACCAGCTTTTGTAGTACATAAAATATAATTCAAATCTTGAAAAGAATGCAAACTATTAATACTGTTTGATGAATTATTATTTAATGATGTCCAGTGGAATAGATTTGTACACATACCTGAATGTCTCTCTCTTGTTGAGCTAGAATAGTATTCTGCTTCAATAGTATGTCATTTTTTGGTGCTTCGTCATCTACTTAGTTCATGCCAATGTCCTTTACTTCTGAAGTTGGGCAATCTTTCAATTGTAAGTAATGTACCACATAAGTTTTATGAAGACAAATCATACACAAAAGTGAACATTATCAAAGTCTTATACCTACTTAGGTTTAGAAATGAATCTGCCACCATCATCCAGGTCGTTTGATGAGGTATTTACCTAAACAAATTGGAAGAATAGCATAGTAATGTCAGATCATTTCTAGTCATCTGTGAAAAACCAAAACCATCTAAATATTTTCATTCATTGTCGTAAATTAGCAATAGAGTCAAAACAATGAAGTGATAAAGAGGAACTTCATTTTAACTGTGGAATAATTGAAGACTTCATGGTTGAAACCTTATCAATGTAGTGCTGAATATTATGAAATACCAGGAACTAAACAATTAGACAATTTCAAAGCAAATGATGAAAACTTACAAACTCATTTTGACTGCCAATCCGAAGCTCAAATTCTTCCATTACTTTACTCAGCTTTGACTCCAAAAGCTACACATGCATAGTGGTGTCCATTATGTGACAATATATGGCTGACATTTATTTCTAATGATCACTTGATTAGATAAAATAGAAGTAGTCTGACACACCCCTTGCGAGTGCATACCACAAGTGCACTGGTTATCGAAGTAATAAAGTACCCAGGTGAGTGGTTAGTCATATTCACAAGAAATAGTGCTTGGAAACACAAGAATTGCTATTTAACTATGGTGAAGTTAATTCAAGAGTGGTGTGAACAATATTTATGCAAATAAAAATAAAGAAAATAAAAAAGAGACGCAAGAGAATAATAGGAGAGGCAGTCGATAGAATCCGGGGCACCCGGACATTGCTCACCCTAGGACTATTGTTTCTAATGCAAGAATAATCATTATATCTCCTAACTGATATTTAATGAGTCATGAAAATCCTAAAACACACAGTCCCAAACCTAAGGTCAACAGTGACTAACCCCCACACTATGCCTCGGCGGAAAGAGATACTCTTGACACCTCACAGTGTGGGGTTGCATGAAGATCAGGGGACTGTGATAAAACCCTATTTCCTAATATAAATCTAACCTTTTGGTCCAAGCCAAAGACCCCTAGTCAAAATTAAGCCCCAGCACTGAGGATTACTTCAACGCTTCACTCTTTTTCTTGCGCAACTAAGCCCAGTGGAGTTTGTCTCTTAGCACTTCACTCTATCATGACCGTAAAGAACTCTTGGAACGTGGAGGTAGGATAAATAACATAGGAAGGGAAAGGGGATGCTCCGCAACCTCTTGACTCACCCTCTCGATCCTCTCCAACCTTACTTTGTCTAACCCTCATGGTGTGTCACTCATCCACAAAGATTAGCAAGATAGACTCTCAACCCTAGTGTCACTCTAAGGGAAAATCTATGCAACAAAAATTCAAGATTGGAACTCAATTAAAACATCAATTAAAGAAATATAAGAAAAAATCAATGAAAAAATCATCCTAGAGTTTACAAGTCCAAGCACCCACGAGCGCTTCCAAAGATGGGGAAAAGATAGGAAGAGAGTAGGGAAAGAATCCCCCAAAATGTCTGAAATCGTGGCTTTTATAATGGCTAGAATAAGGCATTCACACAGCCGTGTGGAATTTCCACACGCCCATGTGAATTTCTAGAAGTTGATTTTTAGCGAGCTGTGAACAGTAACTTCTACAGTGTTTTTGTTGCATTGGTTTGCTGCAGTGAACTGCTACATTACTTCATCAAAATACTCCCGAATCCACACTTTTCATCGAGGCCACATGAATAAGCACACATCTATCTGGTAGATCGTGTTGCTTCTTAAATGAAATTACATAGATGAAGATCTTTGTAGTATTGCACAAGTCGGAACACATGAGTATGACTGCCTTTATACCCCTCCAATTTGTATATTCTCTTGAACACAATTGAGGTTGAAACACACCCAAATGCCTTTGAGCACAACTTGTGTCTTCAGGTTTGTTCAATTTTAAGAACTTCATCAAAAATTGCATCCACGATCTACTTTTGGTTCCTTTCCTCCACACTTGTCTCCACAACCCTAGATGCACAAAAGAACTCAAATACACATGAATAAGCGATAAAATCTGAGAAAAATAATTCTCAATTTAAGAAAAAGTATACTTCGTATTACTAATATACAAGCACTTATCATAGTCTTACTAGTGGGGTTTCTTCTGGCTTCTTCTATAATAGAGCATCACGTACAAATTACCAAAGAGAATGCAAAGAATTCTGTGGGTCATATACAATGAAATCTTTACACAAAACTCAATCAGTCAATTAATTTCATTGGATTCAACAAATTTAGCTTACAACCATATCAGAGGCTCCAAATGCACTATATCTAAAAGTGATTGCCATGTTCTAGTCGTCAAAGTACTTGATCAAATTACCTAAAGACATTTTCTAACATTTTACAATTAAAATATAATTATTTATAGTTTACTATATATGTATTAATTGCTCTATAAATACCCATCGTCTAATTTAATTTGTTTGTTTCATTCTATGAATAGATCGATGGATCTTTTCCCTAAAAACATTTGGGGTTTCTTGCCTCAATTACTTGTTTGTATGCTGAGATGATGAATAAACTAGTTATATTACTGTATGCCATTTCCATAGAGTGTAGTCATAGGAAAAAGAGACCACGGATTGCCAATGATGGTGGTAGTAGGAAATTTATCAGAGATGTGAATGTACATTGGTTAGTTTTCAAAAGTGACCTAGCTTGCATTGAGACTACTCGTATGAATCAACGAGCATTCCATCGCTTGTCAAAGTTACTTTCCACAACTGGTAAACTGGTTAATACTAGGAACATATGCGTTGAGGAAATGGTTGCATCCTTCCTTTGTATCATTTCACATGATAAAAAAAAATAGAGTATCAAAGAGGGACTTCTTTAGATTAGGAGAGACAATAAGTTGACATTTTACAGGTGTTCTACATGCAATGTTGAAATGCCACAAAGTTTCACTGAAAAAAACCAAAAACCGGTTCCTAAGAACTCAACTGATTAGAGGTGGTGATGGTTTAAGTTAAAAAAGAAACTTTATTTAGATATTTATAGTTAACTATAAATGTATTCAAAAAATTAATGTTCTCTATACTAACATTAATTTATTTTATAGAATTATCTTGGAGCTTTAAACAGTAACATATGTCAATGTAAATGTTCTTGCAATTGAAAAGCCTAGGTACCGGACTCAGAAAAATGAGATTGCCACCAATGTCTTGTGAGTGTGCTTCCATGACATGCAATTTATTCACATTCTACTAGGGTGGGAGGATTCATCAGCTGATTCTAGAGTGTTATGTGATGCGATTTCTAGAAGAAATAGGTTAAGGGTCCCCCAAGGTATAAAAATGCTAATATAGTTAGCTTTAACAATAGGTTATGTTGCGTAATTGTTGACCGTTAATCTTGATTTAGGTTATCACTAATTATGTGACACCGGTTGCCCGAATGGAGAATGATTTCTTACACCTTTTAGTGGGCAAATATATCATTTAAATGATTGGAGGCAAGGGAGTCAACCAACCACACCTAAGGAGTTCTTCAATTACAAGCACTCTTCTGCTAGAAATGTAATTGAGCCATGTTTTGGCCTTTTGAAGGAAAGATAGGCCATCTTGAGGTGAAGTTCATACTATGCAGTGAAGACAATTTCTAGGATTACTTCTGCTTGTGCATTACTACAAAATCATGTTAGGAGCGAAATACCTATCGATCCTTTAGATGAAACCATCCCAGAAGATACTATAGAAGAAGAATTGGATAGTGATAGGATTACTTTTGTTGAGACAACTGATTATTGGAAAACATGGCATGCTAATTTGGCTATTAATAAGTTCAATCAGTGGAAGCAAAGTAGTTGCCAACAAACCTAGTAAAATTAATTATGGTAGTTTTGTAACTATTGGTGTTATTTTGATTTAAGGTGATTTATGATGGTTACAATTTTCTATTTGCCTATATGCTAAAGTGATAAGTGCTTGTGTAATAGTAATACGAAGTATTCTTTTCTTAAGTTGAGCATTACTTTTCTCAAATTTTATCACTTATACATGTGTATTTGTGTTCTTTTGTGCATACAGGGTTATGGAGACAATAGTGGAAGAAAGGAGCCGAAAGTAGATCATGGATGAACTTTGTTAATGGAATCTTGGAGTGAACAAATGTGGAGACACATGTTGTGCTCAAAGACACATGATTATGTGCCAACCTCCATTGTGCTCAAATAAATACATGGTTCGGAGGGGCACAAAGGCAGTCGCATTCGCATGTTCTGACTTGTGCAACACTAGCAAGACCTTCATCAATGTGACGTTTATTGAAAACACAACGCGATCTACCGCACGGAGGTGTGCTCGTTCATACGGCCTCGATGAAAAGTGTGGATTCAGGAGTATTTTGGCAGAGTATTGTAGTAGTTCACTGTAGTGAAATATTGTAGTTAATTACCGTAGCAGTTACGGTTTGGAGACCATAGAAAATCAGTTCCCTGGAGATTCACACAGCCATGTGGAAATTATACATGCCTATTTGGATGCTCGATTCTAGCCCTATTTATGTCGCAATTTCGGCCATTTTAAGAGATCTTTTTCCCGTCTTTTCCTTACCTTTGGAGGTGCTCGCGGTTAGGGTTTGGACAGTTTTTGGTATGGTTTTGGAGTTGTTCTATGGCCTTGAATGCCATGTTTCTTTAGAAGATAGTTTTTGAGGGAGCTTTCATCGGCATCGGTTCGGCAAGATGTGCCCTAGGCTTGTGGATGGAACCTTTGAAGAAGACGAGGCTACTCCACAAGACCATCGATACGGACTACAAGGGGGTTTTACTTATATATTGCATGATTTTACTTTCAATTTCATTATTGATTCTATCTTGCTCCATGGAGAGCTAAACCCTTAGTGGGTGCTTGGACTTTTAAACCTTAGGATGATTTTGTTTCACTGACCTTTTATTATAATTACTATAATTGATGTTCTAATTGAGTTCCAATCTTGAATGCTTGATGAGTTCATTTTCTCTTAGAGTGACACTAAGGTTGAGAATCCATCTTGGTAATCCTTGAGGATGAGTGACACACCATGAGAGTTAGATAAAGCTAAATTGGAGAGGGGTCAAGAGGGTGAGTCAAGAGATAGTAAAATGTCCCCTTTCCCTTCCGGTGTGATTTATCCTACCTCCACCTTGTAAGAATTCCTTGCGGTTATAATAGAGTGAAATGCTAAGAGAGGAACTCCGCTGGGGCTTAGTTGCACAAGCAACAGAGTGAAACATTTAAGTAATCCCTAAGTGCTGGGGCTTAATTGTGACTAAGAGTTATTTGCTTGGACCAAAGGGTTAGATTATATTAGGGAATAGGGTTTATCACTTGGATTGGAGTTCCTAGAGCTTTAAGTAACCTTATACAGTATGAGGTGCTGAGATTGAGCGATTTTTCCCTCGGGCATAGTGTAGGGTTAGTCACAGTTGACCCTAGGTTTGGGACCGTGTATTTTAGGTTTTCCATGACTCATTAAACATCAGTTAAGAGACATAATGGTTAGTCTTGCACTCAAAACAATAGTCCCAGGGGAGCAATGTCCAGGTGTCCTACTTTCTGTCGATTGCCTTGCCTCTCATTTTATTGCGTCTCTCTCTCTTATTTTCTTTATTTCTTTGTTTGCGCTGATATTGCTCACAGCATTATTGATTCATTTTACCATACTTAAATAGCAATTCTTGTGTTTCTAATTACTATTCCCTTTGGTTACAACTACCCACTCACCAGAGTACTTTTATTATTTTGACAACCCGTACACTTACGTGGTGTGTCAAGTTTTTAGCGCCTTTACTGGGGAGTAGGTATTTTGGATACACTTTGCACTTTTCTATTTTTGCTATTCATCACTTATTCTATTTCACACTTTCTTATTCTTCCATGGTAATGATTTGTTTTCTTTTATTTGGTTACAGGTCCAGGTTATGACATGAGGAAACCCTTCGACATTTGGTTGAAGGAAATCGGGACATTGAACGAAGAATTCATAGAAGGGGAAAAGAACTTGTGCAAGAAAAGTCTAATCAAGATGAGATAGAAAGTGAAGGGTCTGATATCATGGCAGAATAGAATAAGCAGCAGAGGACATTGATCACGGCTCAAAATTTTACGGCACATAGTCTAGTATTGTGTTGCCACCGATCACAGCTCAAAATTTTGAGCTCGAACCAGACTTCATCCAAATGTTACAGTAGTACTAACAGTTTAATGGTTTGGCCGATGAGGATCCAAATAATCACATCGAGAACTTCTTGGAAGTGTGTGACATGCTCAAGATTAATGGTGTCATGGATGATGCCTTCAAGTTGAGGGCCTTCCAACTTTCCTTGAAAGGGAGAACGAAGTAATGGCTACATTCATTATTGATAAGTGCTTGTGAGATAAGAATGCGAAATGTTCTTTCCTTATGGTGAGCATTACTTTTATCGAGTTTTAACACTAATATGTGTGTATTTATATTACTTTCATGCATATAGGGTTGTGAAGAAGAAACTTAGAGAAAAAAGCCAACGTAGATCAGGAGTGCACCATTTGGAGGAAATCTTGAGAAGGTTCAAACGCAAAGACATAAATCGGGTTCAAGATGCTTGAATGTGTGCCAATCTCCTTGCATTCAAGCTAGCACAATGCTTTGGAGGGGCACAAAGGCAGTCACATTCTAAGTATTCCGGCTTGTGCATGTGTAACAAGATCTCCACCAACGCGGCCGCTCATTGAAGAAGCAAAGTGATCTACGAAGTAAACGTGTGCATGTTTATGTTATATCGATAAAAGCATGGTTTCAAGAGTTTTTCGGGCTGGTAATATAGCAGGACACTGCAGCAATATTGTAGCAAAATACTGTAGCAGGTACTGTTTACAGCCGGCCGAAGAAGGAGTCATCTAGAGAAGCCACACGGGCGTATGGAAATTCCACATGCCCGTGCGTTAATTCCACACGGGCCATGTGAAATATTCACAAGGGCGTGTGGATTCCTTATTCCAGCTCTTTAAAAGCCGATTTTAGCCTTGATTTCAGCAATCTTTTGTCCTTCTTTTCCCCTACTTCAGAGAGGAATGCGGCTAGGGTTTTGAGAGGTATTATCTAGGAATTGGGAGATGTTCTATGCCTCTGACATCAGGCTCCATTTGGAAGAAGGTTAGTGGGAGAGCATTCGTCGTCACCGATCCGGCGAGGTGTATCCTACGCTGGACAAAGGGACCTTTAGACGAGTAGAGGACTCTCCACAAGACCATCGTCATGACTATCGAGAGGGTTTTCTATGGATTCATTGCTTTTACATTCGATTTCATTGATTGTAATTAGCTCCATGCAGAGCTAAACCCCCGAGTGGGTACTTGTATTATGAACCCTAGGATGTATTCGTTTCATTGAACCTTGTTATTATACTTTCATTAATTGATATTTTTATTGAGTTCCAATCTTGAATGCATTGATTGTATAAATACTTCCATAGAGTGACATTAGGGATGAGAGTTCTTGTTGGTAACTCTTGTGAGTGAGTGACACACCATGATAGTTAGACCAAGCTAGATTGGAGAGGATTGAGATGGTGAGTCCAGAGGTAGCGGAGCGTCCCATTTCACCTCCGGTGTGATTTATTCTACCTACAATTCCTCGAGTTCTTTGTGGTCATAGTAGAGTGAATGGGCTAAGGGATGACCTTCCACTGGGGCTTAGTTGCGAGTGCAATGGATTGAATTGTTGAAGTGATTTTAGAATCTAGGGCTTAATTTTGGCTAGGGACCTTCCCCCTGAACCAAAGGGTTAGGTCTACATATAGGAAGAGGATTTATCACTTGGAATCTCTAGAACTCTTTGCAATTCTATACGAGTGCGAGATGGAGAGATTGTTTAATTTCTCCTCCGGGACATGTATTGGATTAGCAATAGTTGACCTTAGATTTGGGCCATGTATTCAAGGATCTCCACGACTCATTAATGCATTACTTAGGAAGCATGATAGAGGGTTTTTGCACTTGAAACGATTGTCCTAGGCGGATTAATATCCAAGTACCCCATTTATATCGATTGCCTTACCTCTCCTTTCTTGTGCTCTCTCTCTTGTCTCTTTTATTTTTGTTTGCACTACATCTTACCACACAAATCACTATTCATATTTCGCTTTAGTTTATAAACAACTTAAGTTTTTTTACTCCCTGTTCCCTGTGGATATGATACCCACTCATCTAGGATTTTATTACATGTGCAAGGGCGGTTGTCAATTACGTAGAGCAAACGGAATTGAAATACCCTCTTTTGTGCAAACGGAATTGGAGTCTCTATTTGAGACATGGGATAGGCTCAAGGAGCTTCTTCGGAGATATCCTCAACACAGGTTCCCCGAATGGATGATCATTCAGACTTTCTATAAAGGTTTAAACCCAAGCATAAAGCAATTACTTGATGTTGCAAAAGGAGGTACCTTAGGGAGCAAAAGCCCTGAAAATGCCTGATAAGTGCTTGAGTAGACATATTTTTTATATATGTTTTACATGCATTGAGCATCATTTTTACTGTGGTTTATGTCTCATATTGTGTATTTGGTGTTCTTTTATGCATATAGGTTGTGAATGCCTTGAAGAGTAAAAAGGAAGCAAAGATAGGCTATAACAATGTTGGGAGTTCTTGTTCAATTCAAGGACCAAGACATGAGAGCAGTTCATAAACATGGAGATGTTTGCCAACTTCCAAGAAGATTCAAGTCAATTCACTAGTTGGAAGGGCACAAAGGCAGCCACATCTTCATGTTCCTTCTCTTTGTGAAGATTGCAAGACCTCTCAAAGATACGTCGATGAAGAAAAGTTTTATAGCCTACCACATGGACGTGTGCCTGGACATGTGGCCTCAAGAGAAGAGTGTTTAGACCGCGTTTTGTGAAAAGTACTGTAGAAATCTTACTGTAGCATTACTGTGGAAATTCCGCGCGCCCGCGTGGAAATTCTTGCAGCCCACGCGGACGCGTGGAAAATCCACACGGGCGCGTGAGGGCACGTGACAGACGAGATCTAAGGCCTATAAATAGCCGTTTTGCCCTATTCTTTCTCATCTTTTGTGCAGCTCTTGAGGGGTGAGACAGCTAGGTTTTGGAGAGGAGGTCTTTGCGGCTTTGGAGGCGCTTCGTCACCAACTTTGATCGATTCCTCCTCCGTCATAGCATCAAGGAAGCCACCGGTGAACCTAGCTTCTGAGTGGGTCCTTCAAGACGTCGAAGCTCTCCATCAAGGCCATCAGTTCATATATAAGGGGGTTTATTTCTATGGTTTTAATGTACTTTCATTCATTAATGGTGTGTTTTTGTATGTTGCTCCATGGAGAGTTAAAACCCTAGAGGGTATTTGGGCTTGTGAACCCTAGGATTCTCATCTTTTTGTGGATTTGCTTAGTGTTTCTATTTAATCCGAGTTTGATTAAGTTTTTAATCTTGTATTCTCATTGCTTGCTTGTTTAATTAATCCTTGTGGTTGATTGGATTTGCATGATTTGTTACTTTAATGTGAGAGAGGTCTCCATTAGAGTTAGAACTTCAAGGTTAAAGAGGGTTGAGAGGGTGAGTCATGAGATAGTGGAGTGTCCCCTCTCCCTTCCGATTGAGTGTATTCTATCTCCGTTCCCTAAGCTCTATGCAACCATATTTGGTGTGAGACGTGAGATTGAGAGATTTCTCCGTCGGGACCTTGTAGGGGGTTAGGATCCTTCGCCGGGAATTAGGGTTGGATCAATATTTAGGAATCGGATACACCTCTTGGAATCCCTAGAGTGCTTTGCAGTCATATGTGGTGTGAGGTGTTGAGATTGAGCGATTTGTCCACCTGGACCTTGTAGTGGACTAGTATCGGTGATCGGGAGGCTGGATCCGATTATATTTGGATTTCCACGACTTAACTTACTCATCATAGAAACACTTTGCTTATTCGGTACCTAATACCTCAATCCTAGGGGCAGCATTGCCCGAATACCCCACTTTTACTGATTGAGATCTCCATCCATTTAACCCTTGCATATTTGTCTCCGGTATTTATTTCTTCGCACATTAGATCACCACACCTTTCCATTTATCATTAGGTTAGAAAGCAAAGAAGAAGTTAGTACTAGTAGCCCTGTTCCCTGTGGATTCGACTACCCACTCACCGGGGTAATTATTACTTCGACACCCGTGCACTTGCGGTTTACACGCATATTCAGACGTGTCAAAGCCCAACATCTCATTGAAGAAATGGCTATGAACAATTATCAGAGGAACACAAGGGACAGAAAGAAGATAGCCGGACTTCATGAGATTGATGCAGTTACCTCATTGGCAGCCCAAGTGGAATCATTGAGTAAGAAGTTAGAAACTCGAACTTCTCCTAGAGTTGTGACTATGGCGAGTTGCATTGAGTGTGGGGGAGGATATACTCCATCTGATTACCGGATTTCTATTGGTGGTACATCTTCGGTGGAACAAGTGGATTTTATGGGTAATGCAATGAGAGCCCAAGGGAATCTGTATAGCAACATATACAATCCGGGATGAAGGAGCCACCCAAACCATTCTTGATGTAATCAAGGGCAACAAAAGAATATGACACCACCGGGTTTCCAACAACAACAACAACAAGCCCCGAACATGGGGAGTCAAGTTTCGAGGTTGGAAAATCGGATGACTAACCTAGAGAAGGCCTAGACCAAGTCCATTCAATCGTCGGATAAAAGATTTCAATTGGTTAAGGCCACAATTTGCAGCCACACCACATCATTGCACAACTTGGAGAACCAAGTGGGCCAAATTGCGAAGTCCCTCTCCGAAAGACCTCAAAGGAGTTTACCTAGCAACACAGAAACCAACCGAAGAGAACATGTGAAGGTGATCACTTTGAGAAGTGGTCATGAAGTTAAGGATAGGCTCCCGAGTAAGAAGACCAATGTTAAAGCAGCCAAGGCCATGGAGGTTGAGGAGAGGACTAACAAAGAGAAAGAGGTGGCCCCCCCACCTTAGAAGTTAAGAATCCTTTACCCTTTAAGGTTGAATAACGACCAAAATGATTACCAATTCAAGAAGTTTATGGGTCTATTCAAGTAATTGCACATCAATATCCCATTTCTGAAGGCGTTATCTCAAATGCCTCGCAATGCAAAATTTCTCAATGATCTCTTGACCAACAAGAGGAAATTGGAGGAGAGTACATCAGTGATCTTTGATGCTTCATGTTCTACGGTGTTGCAAAAAAATATGCCGAACAAGAAAAAGGACCCCAAAAGCTTTATCATTCCATGCAACATTGGCGATTTGGGTGAAGAAAAGGGATTGGCGAATTCAGGGGCTAGTATTAACGTCATGCCTTACACATTCTTCCAAAAGCTAGGCTTGGGAAAGCCTACGACCACTCCGATGACAATTCAATTGGTGGACCGAATGGTTAGACGTCCAAGGACATCTTTAAAGACTCACTTGTCAAAGTTGACAAGTATCAGGTATATTAATTTGAGTGAAAAAGGGTCACTGGAGATAAGTGTGGAAGTTGATCAAGAGGAAGAATTGGCCGAAAACCAGCAGTAACAAAGTATTTCAAATTGTGCTCGACCGAATTTGGAGGGAGTAGGGTCTAGTATTGTTTGTCCTCCTGTTCTAGCGAATAATTTTGTGCGAAAGCGGAATTTTATCCAGATGGTGCAACAGATGTGCCAGTTTGATGGGTTTCAGGATGAAGACCCGTATCAACACTTGAGAAATTTCTTTGAGAAGTGCAACACTTTTAAGGCAAGCAATGTGGCAGAGGATGCTGTTCGTCTCAGATTATTCTCATTTTCCTCATGCGGAAGGGCCAAACTGTGGCTAAGTTCTTTGCCACAGGAATCACTTACAACTTGTAAGCAGGTCTCTAAAACTTTCATTGAAAGATATTTTCCTTCCACCAAGATCACTAAATTAAGGAGTGATATTTCATCCTACCTATAAATGCCATCTGAAACCTTGGACGACACTTGGGAGAAGTATAAGGAGATGCTATGGAAATACCCATAGCACAGAATAGTAGAGTGGATGCATATACAAATTTTTTACAATGGGATAAACAATGCAACTAAGCAGATGCCTAATGCTTTCTCTTGTGGATCGGTATGTAACAAGAAACCAAGTGCAGCGTATACTTTGATTGAGGAGATGGCAAACAATGGGTATCAATGGAGTTCTGAGAGGAACAAACTACCAAGATCAGCAGGGATTTATCAAGTAAATGCCGTCACCACTTTAGCAAAACAAGTTGAAGAGATTATCAAAAGATCAGATGCCATGCAATCGACTCCCTTGTCTGAACCACCTAGTCTATTGGGGCCCTACAGTTGACCCTAGCTGTTCTACTAAAGTGGGTACTGATAAGTTCAAGCAGGTGGAATTCATAGGTCAAAATCATCGATTTATGAACAATCTGTACAACAACACCTATAACCCAGGGTGGAAGAATCATCCAAGCTTCTCATGAAGCCAACCATCAGAAGGGCAAGGAACACAATAACAATATAAACATTTCCTCCAAACACAACAGCCGCCATCTTTTTCCTCTTCAAAGTCATCCAACGAACTTGTCAGGTTGTTAAGCCCAATTCGTCAAGAGCACTGAGACTCTTCTCTTGTGTCATGAAGAGGTGATGATTAATACGAATGCTACTGTGAAGAATCTTGAGCACCACATGTCACAGATGTCAAAGTTGATTGAAGAAAATCTCCTAGGCTTCCTCTCGAGCAACACCGAAGTTAACCATAAGAAATCTCCGAAGGGTGTCATTTTAAGGAACGGAAAGGAACTTTCTAGTTCTACTGTGAAGGAGCTTGAGATATAAATTGTTGAACCTCTGGTCATTGCTGACTTAAGTGAAGATTTGGGAGAGACATCAGAAAAAGGTGGTAAGAAGAAAACTGAGTTACCGGAATACTAACCCAAACTCCCTTGCCCTACAAAATTGAAAAAAATATCAACAGGCAGAGCAGTACAAGAAATTCTTGGATATTTTCAAGACCTTACACATTAATGTCCCATTTATCGAAGCTACTAAGTTCTTGAACGAACTACTCACGAACAAGAAAAAGTCAGAAGAAGTGTCTTCGGTGGTACTTAGTGAAGAATGTTTGGCTTTTATCACTAACAAACTCCGAAGAAGAAGAAAGAACTCGAAGGGTTGATCGTTGCATGTATCATTGGAGGGCTAGTGGATGAGAAAACCCTCACTGGCCTTGTAGCTATCATCAACCTCATGTCTTAGAAGATAGTTCAGATGCATGGGCTTAGGGAGCCGAAACCCACTACCATAACTCTACAATTGGCAGACAAGTCCATCAACCAACCATGAGGAATAATTGAAGTTGTTTTAGTGAAGGTGGACAAATTTATATTCCCAGTGGAACTTCAAAACCTATTATTAATATCAAGGATTGTCAGATGGCACTTCGAATGGGAAAGGAAGAAATCATCTTCAAGCTTTAAGACTCTATGAGGCACACAATGTATTTTGATGACACTTGTTATTGTGTGGATGTTATTGACAGTTTAGTTTATGGATTTATGTAGGACACTTTTATGAAGGATGAGCTATTTGAGCTACTAGGGAACGACTCTCTTGATGAGGAAGTCATGGTGGAGATAGAAGAGGAATCACAATGTCAAGAATTGGCAATAATAGAGACACCTGTGCCCCCCGACCAACCGAACAAGAAAATCTCCGAGAAACTAAATGTTGGAAAAAGGTGACCACCATGATGAAAAAGCCGCCAATCTCACCATCTAGCCCTAAAGCCTCGAATAATTCACTTTCTTGGACTTTCGGTGAGAACAGTTTAGTTAACTCATTGTTGCCATATTCTTGTAGCTCTGTATAGGTGGAAATGAGAGGTCTCAATTCCACAAATCAGTGTAAGGTATAAACAAGTACGTTAAACTAGTAGCGTAAAACAAGTGTTTCTTGGGAGGCAACCCAAGTTGTTTCGTTTTCCTTTGTTTGTATTCTTTTGTTTTGGTTTTTCTTTTTGTATTTTAGTTATTTTTGTAACGGTTTGCTTGAATTGGTGATTCTCGATGTGGTTTTCTATGTATTTCACATTTTGGCAGTGTTCTTTCTTATTTTACTAGAATTTTCTAGTTGCGGACATTCTTATCGCGCCCATGTGTGAGCCACTGATTTCCACTGGCTTCCATTTTAGGGGGAGAGACTTGGCCTCGTCATGACCATGACCCTGATATTTATCTTAGCATGATCGTGTCTAGGGAATGTCTGGACGCGACCCTTCAGCCCCAAACCCTACGTTTCAAATCTCAACTAGCGTCCGCCGCTACCTTTCATTCCAAACCACTCGTCGTAATCCCCAGCCTCCCATCCCTTCCTCATCTATTTATTTATGAGATTTTTGTGGTTTATTCACCGGATTTTGACCGAGCCCATCTCGTTGCTCCCTCACCATTCTCCTCAACTTTAGTAAGCCGCTGACCCTATCTTTGGTTCCATTTGTGAGTTTTGGATCTTCCTCCTATTGATTTATGGTTTTTTTGGTTTTCCATAATCAAACTTAATTGTTTGTTCTCCGAATTTTTTTGAGATTTTATAGCAAGAACTTTACGCAATCTTTCAGGGAAGATGATTGTCCTGGGACAAGATCGTGTCTCAAACCCCAGCACAATCGGGTCCTTTCATTTGTGAAGATGTAGGGGGATGTCCATGATCGTGTCCTCTAGAAGAACACACACTTTGTGCTCCTCATACAATTGTGTCCTTCCTGTTTTCTTCGTCTCATGTACGAATTGCACTCGTTTCTTTTACAGATAAAGCCTAGGAAACACACCATAGCCAGGCCTTCCAAGTGACCTAGAGATGACGCACTCAGTCCAGGCACTGACTTCAAAACTACATTCCACACCCCATTGCACTAGGAGTGCTACTCACACCTATCTCATCGCCACTTTTGCGAGTCTCGTGAAATTGATTGGGATGTTTTCTAACAAATCAAACTAGAGGAGGAGGTTTAGAGATTACTGAGTGTCAGGGCATGACATCAATTATTTCAAATCATAGACAACACCTACGAGAAGTTGGCGCTCGAGTTGTTAGCCAGTTTCGAGTTGTCCAGCGCACCATCGCATTCCATCACACTTATTACATTTAGTTCTAGGTATTTAGCATGCTACAATGGATAAGCCTTATGGAGTTCTCATTTTAGTTAGGTCTGTATGATGCAGAGTTTACCAGAACTTCTGTATATGATACGTTACTGACCCCCCATCAGGCTGGGGAATGGGTGGTTGTGTCCTAGTGACGACTGAGCACTACTCTGACTTATGACCCTCGTTGGACGAAGGACACTCTATTCAGTTATCCGCCACTCTAGTACATTCATTATGTGCTTAATCACACACTCACAGGATGCAGCGACAGTACTATGTTAGTCAGTCACTGAGATTTTGATTTCTTACTGAGCATGGGATGGGTTCTACCTCGATCTAGGGTATGAGGTGGTTGTTTCGATTGCACATCAGGAGACTAGCCCTCGCATTGGAGACCTTTTTGTAGGTTCTTACATCATTAGGGGGTTTGTCCTTATATCACATGCCCACTTCAAGAGACCACTCGTATGAGGATTGTAGGTGGCTTTGCAGTGATGACCTTGGAGACATTGAGGTCGATGGAGATGCTACAGCCAGTTCAGACCACTAGGGGTGTTGAGTAACGGGTCCAGCAGCCCACTGCTTCAACTGTTACTTTTGATTTTTCTCCTAAAGTTGACGATGCTCCTACCCTACCACCACTTGCTACCACTTTACGGCATGGTTCCCGTTCGCCACCTCGTGCTCCCTCAAGCCACTTGGACCACATTACTTGTTCTTCGGCAACATTCAGGTGGTTACAAAGGAGTATCACCCGAATCACCAAGCATTTGGGCATGAGGCTATCACCCTAACCAGCCTTCTCCTGTGTGACCCACTCGTCATATCACGGTCGACACTTCTAATTTGGGTGAGTCTTAGGCAGATTCTACCACGTCGGGTAGTGATTCTCAGTCAAAAGTGCACCATTCTGATCACAGCACCAACAGTCCTTTGTTTATCTTTATCTTCTTTTATTATACTTCCTTATATTTCATCTTTTGTAGTTAGTTAGCAAGGGAAGTCCCTTGCTACATCTTGGCTAGTTTTCTTTTATTTTGGTTGTTTGTTCCTTTCAGCTTTTTTTTATATTATCATCATTTTGGGATTTCTCAAGTTTTACTTTTGTTCTCCACTGATTTCAGGGATTGTGTGGTTGCTTGGAGTGGCAAACATGTTGAGAGCAAGAACACCACTCTCTGTCTTCAGGAAAGTTACGTGAACCCCCTCTTTCCTTTGATTATTCTCAATTTTTTTGTTTGTATGACTTATATTTATACATGGTGGACAATGTATCAGTCAAGTGTGGGGGAGGGTTGCAGGCTTACCTTTTTGGATGAGTTCCTTACTAATAAAGATCTATGATAATTTTGATGGAAATTCTAAAACTTACGGGGACATGAGTGTGTTAGGAACTTATTTGGAGCAATTTGTAGACTGAGTTTTACTCTAATGACCTAAGACTTCATCACATTGCCCTAATTGTGTAGCCACTTCCTTTAGGACGAAATCCTTTCACTTAAGACCAAGTGTTTGTGTTAATTCTAGTGTAAAAAAAACTGGGAGTCAGATTCCTTTTTGGGATGCCCTTCCTATCTAATTTTGAGTGTAAAAAGATGGTAGAAAGAGCTATCACCCTATAGGAGTGAAAGCTACTCTTGAGTAGTCAAATTTTGGTCATTACAAGTATACATTTGATGACCTACCAGGAGAAAAGGCTACCCCTAAGGTGTATGAAGCTACTACCCAGTATTCTAGTTAAAAAAAAAGGTTAATTAGTGTTATGTTTACTCTTGGAGACTTTGGTGTACCGAATTTAGGGTTTGAACACACATCAGATCTTTAAAGTAAAAGTGTAGCCTTTCATCAAGAATTCTTGTTTGAAGTAGCCCTTATTGTTTCCTCCATGCTTAAGGATTTGACATTCCCTTGATATCAGAAGTAATGCACTCATCTTCTCTTTTATTGAGTGATGTGAGATTGCTTGAGGAGCAAACATTCAACTATAAGGATATTTAATGAGTACATTTCATATCATGTTCACTCATCCTCTTTCCATTCATTTACATGTCTTTTAGCACAATTTTATCCATTTGAGGTGTTATTCTAGGTATATTTGTTCCATGTGCAGAAACCAGGTGCTTGAAGCAAATTGGAGTAAATTTGGTAAGTAATCAAGCAGAAATATCAAGATTCTACTAAGTTTCAAGACAGACACAAGCATCGCATAACCGTGCACTATCTCCTTGAATATCCCAGCTTGGAGATGACTAAAAAAAGTATTCAAGCATAATCATGTGCTCAGGCCAGACACATTCTCCGCATGACCATGCGCGTCCCCCTAAAAACCTCAGCCTGAAGATAGTTTCTTTTAATCAAGGGAAGAATGATATGGAAGCTCCAAGCATGAACATGCATAGGAAGGACACGGGTGAACATGAATAGGCTGGACACGGGCATGACATGATTGTGTCTCACCCACTGAATTTTCCAGGCATGATTCACTTAGAATCCTCAACGAGGACACGGTCATCGCACGATCGTGCGTAGACTGTGTCGAGACATAAAATTGCCATTTAACTAAAGATTTCTAGGGTTTTGAGATCATCATTGTTCAGGGATATTTTTCTCCAACAGGAGGACTTGGATGAGATCAAAGATCAGGCTTCACCAAACCATCTAGGGAGATCAAGGGTGAGTTGGAGGCATAGGGGAAGTGGGGTTAGCACCAAAGAAGATCATCTTGCTTAGGAAGGAGAGAATCATGTCTTCTTTCTCTAGATTTTCAATTGTTTCTTCCTTGTTGTACTCATCCATGAGGGGGTAATCATCAACGGTGACCTAGGGTATTGAACTACAATGTTTTGTATGCTTTGACTGATTGTTTTTAATGTCTATGTAGTTCTTTGGATTATAGTGTTAAATCTTGTGTTGTATAACTTGATGTGTGACACGGCCGAATATGCGTGTAAACCACAAGTGCACGGGTGTCAAAATAATAAATCCCAGGTGAGTGGGTATCGTATCCATAGGGAATAGTTAATAGAAACACAATGATTGCTATCTAACTATGATGAGAATAAATTGATGGTATGATGAATGAGAGTGATATAAAAAGAGATAAAAGAAATAAGAGAGAGAGGCACAATAATTGATAGGAAAAGGCAATCGATGTAAATGGGGTATTCGGATATTGTTCCACCTAGGATTATTGCTTCAAGTGCAAAACCAACTATTATGCTTCCTAACTAATGTATTAATGAGTCGTGGAGATCCTAAGATACATTGTCCAAAATCTAAGGTCAACCATGCCTAACTCTATACATGTCTCAGAGGAGAAATTGAACAATCTCTCAACCTCGCACTCATATAGAATCACAACGAGTTCTATGGATTCCAAGTGATAAACCCTATTCCTATGTGTGGACCTAACCCTTTGGTCCAGTTGGAAGGTCCCTAGTTACAATTAAGCCCTATCTGCTAAAATCAATTCAACACTTCACTCCGTTGCCTCTTCAACTAAGCCCCAGTGGAAGATCATCCCTTAGCCCATTCACTCTACTATGACCATAATAAACTTGAGGAAATGGAGGTAGGATGAATCAAATCAAAGGGGAAAGGGGATTCTCCGCTACCTCTCGACTCACCCTCTCAACCCTCTCCAATCTAGCTTTGCCTAATCCCCCATGGCGTGTTACCCATCCACAGAGGTTACCAATATGGACTCTCAACCCTAGTGTCACTCTAAGGGAGAAATCATTCAACAAGCATTCAAGATTGGAACTCAATTAAAAAATCAATTAAGAAAAGTATCATAAAAGTTTTAAAGACACAATATCATCTTAGGGTTCACAAATCCAAGTACCCTCTCGGGCGTTTAGCTCTCCATGGAGCTAGTTACAATCAACAATGAAACAAAATGTAAAAACAAGTAATCCATAGAAAACCCCCTTCGGTGTTCATGTCGATAGTCTTATGGAGTGGCATCGTCCTCTCCAAAGGTCCCCTTGTCAAGCCTAGGGCACACCTCGTCGAATCGGTGCCGATGAAAGCTCCCCCAATAACATTCTTCCAAGTGAAGCATGGTGTCGAAGCCGGAGAACCACTCCAAAAGCCTTGCCAAAACCACTCTAAACCCTAGCCACCACCCACTCTCAAGTTAGGAAAAAGATGGAGAAAAGAATGCTGAAATCGTGGCTGAAATAGGCCTTAAATAGGGCTGGAATCGGGAATCCACACCGGCCTGTGGATGTTCCTCACGCCCCATGGAATTTCCACACGGGAGTGTGGATTCTCTTGAATTCTAATTTTTGACCGGCTGTGAACAATAACTGATACAGTAATTTGCTATAGTGCTTGCTACAGTAGCCTGCCAAAAAATACTCCGGATCCACTTTTCATTGAGGCAACATAAATGGCATACGTTTATGCCATAGATTGTGTCACTTCTTCAATAAACGGGTTCATTGGTGAAGATCTTGCTATCATTTCACAAGTTGGGATATGCAAATGTGACTGTCTTCGTGCCCCTCCAACTCATTGTATTGGCTTGAATACATAGAGGTTGGCACACATTCACGTGTCTTAGAGCCCTACTTGTGTCTTAGCGTTTGTTGCTTCCAAGATTCCACCAAATAGTGCGTTCAAGATCTACTTTTGGCTTCTTTTATTAATACATAGCTTCACAATCCTACATACGCAAAAAGAACACAAATACACATGTATTAGCTCTTAAACCTGCTAAAAGTAATGTTCATCATAAGGAAAGAACACTTTGCATTCTTATCACACAAGCACTTATCGATGTGTTTGATTTGTACAATTGGTTTTGTAAAACTTCATGTATGGATTACCATAGTTGTGATTGCTTATTGTGATTGCAAAACTCGATGTGTTTGAGATGCACGACTGCCCTAGTAGACCTTGGTGTATTGGAGAACCATAGATGCAACCTTTCTTTTCAGCACACACTAGAACCTTAGGATGTACCTAGTAGGGATTAGAAACAATTCAGCATACTATAAATTGTAGGGATCACCTCGAGACATTGCTCTCTTGTTGTCGAATACTTAACCCTAGTCAACCCGTTGCTTCCCTCCATTCTCTTTAGCATTTGTTTTGTTCTTGTTTAAAAATAACAAAATCTTTATTTAACTAGAGATAAGAGGAAAACTGAGTACTTTTAGTTCCAGTCCCTGTGGTTCAACAACCCTACCCCTCGTGTGGTACCAATTTACTACTTTCATGCGACCAATATACTTGTGTAGAGCGCATCAGGCATTACAAAAAAACATAGGATTTGATTTTTTTAATAATAATTAGCAAAGATTCCAAAAAATAAAAAATAGGATTAGGGTTTTGATGCAAAAAAAATGGGATATTCTGAAAAGAAAACAAAGGATTGGGGTTTTGATTCAAAACTCAAAAATAGGACACATTCCTAATGGAAAACATAGGTTTAGGAATTCGATTAAAAAATAACATACATTCTTAAAAGAAAGGAAGGGATTAGGTTTTTAAATGAAAAATAGGAGACATTTGAAAAAGAAAAAACATAGGTTCTGGTTTTGATTCAAAAATAATAAATAGGAGACATTAAGAAAATTAAACATAATATTCAGGTTTTTATTAAAAGATATGAGACATTGTGCAAAAGAAAACATAGAATTAGGGTTTTCATTCAAAAGTGAAAAATAGGACACATTACTATAAGAAAAAATATTATTAGATTTTTTATAAGAAAATTCTAGACTTTTGGAAAAGAAAACATAGGATTTGGGTTTTGATTCAAAAATAATAGACATTCCGGAAAGAAAACATAGGATTAATTTTTTTATTCTAAAAAGGGAGCCATTAAAAAAAAACTTAGGATTAGGGTTTTGATTGAAAAATACGAAAATAAAACATAGGATTATTGTTTTCATTCAAAAATAGTTGACATCCCGAAAAGAAAAGAAAGTTGAATCAAAATTAATAAATAGGAAACATTAAGAAAAGAAAACATAGGATTACTAATTTGATTGAAAGATAGTAGACAATATGAAAGAAAAAACATAGTATTTTGGTTTTGATGGAAAGGTAGGACACATTATTAAAAAGAAAACATATGATTATGATTAAGAAAGAAAAGATAGGATTAGGGTTTTGATTGATAATATGAGATATTGCTATAAAAAAATAGGGATTATTGTTTTGAGTAAAACCTGAAAAATAGGGGACATTTCCAAAAAAAATATACGATTAAGGTTTGAGTCAAAAATAGCAGGCTTTCCCAAATGAAAACCTAGGATTAGGATTTTGATTAAAAAATAAGAGCCATTCTGAAGAAAAAAAGGATTAGGTTTTCGATTGTAAACAGAAAAATAGTAGACATTAAAAAAAACATGGTATTAGGGTTTTAATTAAAAAATATCTGATATTTTAAAGAGAAAACATAGGACTAGGGTTTTAATTGAAAAATAGGACACATTACCATAAGAAAATATAGGCTAGTGTTTTCATCAAAAACAAGAAAAATTGGGGATATTTCGATAAGAAAACATTGAATTAGGGTTTTGATTGAAAAATATATGACATTCCCAAAAGAAAACACAGGATTAGGTTTTTGCTTCAAAACTGATAAATAGGACACATTAAGAAATGAAAAACATAGGATTCTGGTTTTGAATGAAAGGTAGTAGACATTTCAAAAAGAAAACAGTGGATTAGTTTTTTGATTAAAACATAGTAGACATTATGGAAAGAAAACATCGGATAAGGATTATGATTTTTATTAAAATATATGAGACATTATGAAAAGAAAACATAGGATTAAGGTTTTGATTGAATGGCAGAGATAGTACGAATAAAAATGTTGGAATAGAGTTTTGATTCAAATATAGTAGTCATTGAAAAGAAAATTTTCGATTAGGGGTTTGATTCAAAAATATTAGACAGTACAAAAATAACATAAGATTAGGGGTTTGATTCAAAAATAGAAGGAATTTCGAAAATGAGACATAGAATTAGGATTTTTATTCACAAATATTAGCCATTACAAAAAGAAACATAGGATTAGGTTTTTGATTAAAATATAGTAGGCATTCCGGAAAGAAAACATAGGATTAGGGTTTTGATTGGAAAATAGGAGACATTACTAGAAAACATAACATTAGTGTTTTGAATGAAAAATAGGAGATATTACTATAAGAAAACATAGGGTTAGTGTTTTGATTGAAAAATAGTAGACATTTCGAAAAGAAAACATAGAATTAGGCTTTCGATTGAAAAATATGAGACATTTCGAAAATAAAACATTGGATTATTGTTTTGATTCAAAAAATACCAAACATTTTTAAAAGAAAACATAAGATTAGGATTTTGACTAAAAAATATAAGGCATTCCAAGAAAAAGAAACTTAGGATTTTTGTTTTGATTAAAAAAATATGAGACATTATGAAAAGAAAAACATAAGATTATTGTTTTGATTAAAAAACTGCACACATTCCCAAAAGAAAATGTAGGATTACGGGTTTTGATTCAAAAATAGCAAATGTTCACAAAAAACATACCATTAGTGTTTTTATTGAAAATTGATAAATTGTAGACATTAAGAAAACTAGAAGACATTCTGATAAGAAATAATAGGATTACATAGCATTAGTGTTTTAGTTTAAAAATAGGAGACATATCGAAAATAAAACATTGGATTAAGGCTTAGATGGGAAAATAGGAGACATTCTTAAAAGACAGCAAAGGACTGTAGCTAACATTGTAGCAATTCGTTGTAGCAGGTACTGTTCACAGCCGGCCCAGAAAAGTGATTTCGAGGGAATCAACATGGGCGTCTGGAAATTCCACCCGCCCGTGCGTTAAATCCACAGGCCCGTGTGGGGAATTCACAGGGGCGTGTGGATTCCCGATTCCAGCCTTATTTAAGGCCGATTTCAACCCCGATTTCATCATTCTTTTCTCCATCATTTCCCCAACTTAAGAGAGGGCAGTGGCTAGGGTTTTCAGAGGTATTGGCTAGGGATTGGGAGGGGTTCTACGGCTTCGACATCATGCTCTATTTGGAAGAAGATTAGTGGGAGAGCTTTGGCCAGCACCGATCCTACGAGGTGTATCCTAGGTCGGACAAAGGGACCCTTGGACGAGTAAAGGCTTCCCCACAAGCCCATCGTCACGACTATCGTGGGGGTTTTTCTATGGATTACTTGTTTTTACATTCGATTTCATTGATTGTAACTAGCTCCATGGAGAGCTAAACCCCCTAGTGGGCTCTTGGATTTGTGAACCCTAGGATGTATTTTTTTTATTAAACCTTATTATTATATTTTCATTAATTGATGTTTTATTTGAGTTACAATCTTGAATTCTTGATTGATTGAATGCTCACTCACTACAAGAAAACTGTTAATTACCAACGGAATTTACCCATGAAACATTTTCCTGGGTAATTCGCCAGGGAATAGCTAAGGATTAGAAAGTAATGATTAGATATAAAGGTTAAAAACATTACCCAGGGATTACACAGGGAAATATCTAGGGAATTAGCAACGAAAAAACATTCCCAAGCTATTCCATTGCTAAATATGGAGGGTAACTTCGCGGCTAATATTTAGCAATAAATTACCATAAAAAATTATCCGTTGGTATCTATACCCTAGCTAATCCCTTGGTAAAATTGAACAATTTTAACATTACTAAGGGATTAGCTAGGTAAATTATTCATTGTTATTTTTCCCTAGCTAATCCCTAGGTTAATTAAACAGCTTTAAAATTACCAGGGATTAGCTAGGGCGACGTTCGTTGCTACTTGTTCCTAGCTATTCCCTGGGTATTTTTATTTGTTAGGATTTTTATTTAGCAAGGGATTAGTTTCGGTAGGTAAAATTGTTGATCTTAAAAATTACCTAGGGTTTAGCTAGGGACTGTAACCATCATGTTTAGTTCATAGCTAATCCCTAGGTAAATATAAAGTAACTTGATTTTTTTATAAGAGTATTAAATTGCTTTTTTTATATTTGTTATTGAGTTTAAAAATCTTATTATTAGTTGTTTAAACTTCAATATATATATATATATATATATATATATATATATATATATAATTTAATAGTATGATTTTTATTAAAAAAAATTGCATCAAAAGAAAATAAAATAATTAATAACCTCAACGTCTCCTTGTACTCTAGCCTCTATGTTTTAATATCCCTAAAAACATTTATGCTTGTATTCCATTTATTATTATTAACAAATTTCTTATTAACTAAAATTTAATTCAGTTTTAATTTGATTTTTTTTGGATTTTTTTAATTAATAAAATAATATTAAAAAAACAAGTAGCAATGCAATTGGTTTTAACTATCTTGATAACAGAACAATTATTGGGATCAAAAACGTATTTTAAATAAATACATAACCAATTATAAAACAAAAAAATCACTTTTTCTAATGACTAATTTATAATATAAGTTTTGTGAAGGGTGTATTTGTAAAAAAACCACATAATTTTTTCCAACCCTAATCCCTTATCTCTGTCTCTTTTCACCCAAACCCTAATCTCTTTTGGCGACGTTCTCATCGCCGAGGTCATCGAAGGGCACAACGTACTGGCATTGGGGCAGTAGTCTAGCCGGTCCTTAATCCAAAAGCCATCACTCCGCATGATATTAAAATCAGGAAAATAGTTCTGCATTTGTTTGACAATTCTCTATTAGGCCCGGGTTTGTCTCATTTCTGGCCAATATATTTGATTGCTATAGGCAATGTCCAGGTTTGTTTAGTTTCTAATGTTTGGTTGAGGAATAGTTTGTAGTGGTGATTTGTCAATATTATTAAAAAATATATATTTATAAAATTTAAAAACGTATTGATATAGAAAAATAATGAAGTATTTCAACTCATGGAAACAAGGATAAATATAAAAAACAGAAATAGGGAAGAATAAAATTGCCCACCATTCATGTTATTTATTTTCAAAAGCAAATATTTGTAATAAAAGTAAAATAAAAAAAATTGAAAAGATGTGCTGCGAATGAGATAAAATTTTTTCATCTTATAATTTTTATTGTTCCTCTTATCCCAATTATTATCTATAATCATTTTTATTTTTATTTTTAATTTACCCAATCTTTTAGACTTCCTCTAGACAAAGTTTTATTCTTTTATTTTTTTTCTCTTTTGAAAGGTATGTGATTTTAGTTAAAACCAAACCCCAGTCCTTATCTCTGCCTCCTTTTCACGCCAACCCTAATCCTTGATCTCTGCCTCCTTTTCACCCAAACCCTAATCTCTTTCACCGACGCTCTCATCACCGAGGTCATCGAAGGGCACATCGTGCTGGTACGGTCTCAAGATCCTGACGCCATCACTCCGCACGTCACCAGCCCCGTGAGCCCGACGCCATCACTTTCGCACGGTCTCAAGATTCACAGGCCACCCCAACGCTCGATCCGAGGTCTATCCCTAGCCCAACTAGTAACACACACACACTCTCTACCCCCACAACTCTCAACCCTAAGTTTTCTCTCACCACTATTGTTCAACACTCTTGTTTTTCTTATAAATCTAGCAAAGTTGGCCGAGCAAAGGGAAGGCGTCGAAGAAGACCCACCTCACGCTCACCTCCATTCCAGAGTTGGAGCTCCATCTCCAAAGAGGTTGAATCTTCGTCTTCTCCTCCGTTCTCTGTAATCATTGCGAGATTTTATAGTAAATGATTAGAAATTTCAAGCGATTAGCCCTGATTTAATTCTAGTTTCACAGATTCCCTTTTTATTCTCCTGATGAGCTTTCTTGAATGTTTTTCTTTATGCTTTCTTTATTTTGATTCAGTTAGATTGTAATTTAAGGTTTGATGTTGTGTTGATTGGATTTCTTTTGGGAGCTTCATGCAAAGATGATAACTAGAGGTACAATAAAAAAAGATCTCTAAATAAGATTAGCTTTTGATTTTTGTTTTTTATGATCAGTTTTAATTTCAGAGTTTTTGTTTATTAATTTCTAGTTTTAATTTCTGTAATCTTTTGGAATATATATATATATATATATATAAAATATCTTCTTTGATGATCAAATTAAGAATAAAAATCACATGGAAGAGACAGATAGATGAACTACTTTTACTTTGGCAGTAGATGATGCTACTTAGATTTGGTTTTGGTTTATTTATGTTACATCATTACATTAGATTAGATTAGATTAGATTAGAACCTATATGATATTATGATCTATAACAATAACTTTAAAATTATAAAGAAAACAGTAACAAGAACAAGCCAAGATGTCACTAAAATCCATGCAGTCCTCTAAGAATTCATTAGAATAAACCTCAAACAAGGACACAAACACACTCATGCACTGAAACAATAAAAACAAGACCATGCTATATATATTTATATATATTTATATCATATATGTATTATAGAGAGAACTTGCGAAATATATGGCACTACAAGAAAATTGACTTTTTGCAATGACCCATTGCCGTCGCAAAAGAGTAATTGCCGTCGCAAATGATCTTTTGCGACGGTATCTCACCGTCGCACGCCGTCGTATCTGCTTCCATCGCAAAAGATACTGTTTGCAACTAACCGTCGCAAATGATACATATTGCGACGGGGAAAGGCCGTCGCAAAAAATAAGATGTTTCATGGCAAAAACATTGACAATGCGACGAACATAGCAATGACTTTTTTTTTGCAACGGTATTAGGCCGTTGCAAAATCATATTATTTGCGACCAAATCTGGTGGTCGCAAATGACTATTATTTGCAACGATGGGATGGGCGTTGCAAAAGGTTGTATATGCTACGAAATGATGGTCGTCGCAAATATTTAACATTTTCGATGATTTGATTGCCCTCGCAAATGGGTATTATTTGCGACTCGATTGTAACCATTGCAAATGGGTATTATTTGCGACTCGATTGTAACCGTTGCAAATGAGTATTATTTTCAACAAATTATGAGTTGTCGCAAAAGAGTATTTTCTTGCAAGTATAATTTGCAACCAAATTATGTCCGTTGCAAATACGTTTTTGAAAAATTCGGCAGCATCTACCCTGTTTTTTATGCGCCTGTATTACAATAGAATCTGAATTTTATAAAATAAACATACACAACATCAACTCCATTGCTATTGAACATTTAGTCAATTGAAAACAAAAATTCAATGATAGGTCAAAATCTAAGAAATTAAAGTGTTATGAAAAACTAAAAATTAAACATTGAGTCACTAAGAATTTAAGATATCGATTCAATGCAAACTAAACATGTTCAAAAAAGTAAAAATTTTCAATCATCATCATCTTCTTCATCATCATCACCACCACCATCGTCATCGTCTTCATCACCATCTTCATCATTATCGCCATCGTCATCACGAGGATCATCACCTCTTTCGCAATCTTCCACGAAGCTATTGTCATTGTTGTCATTTACATTGATATTTCCTGATTCCTTTGTTATATTATCATGAGAATTAATACTCAAATCTCTAAGTCCATTAGCGCCACCCTTCAAAATAAAATAAGATAACATAAAACAAAATCATCAATAGAAAAAAATACATAAGTCCTATTACAATGTTATAATAAATCAAATACACATGCCATAAAAACATAAATTACATTGACTATAATTTTAACATGATATAACCATATATCAAATAACATCAAATAATATTAGTTATACCTGAGTAGCTATTGGTGCACTAGGTACGCCCAAGCTTTGCAATATTGTTTGAACCATGACAGGTACTTGTTGCTGCAATTCATTAATAATGGATTCCATTTTCTTGAAACGACCCTCCCATTCCTCTTCTTTCCTTTTTTGATTTTCTTCACATTTTTTGCTGCAAGTTTGAGAGGAACTACTACCATAAACATCTTTTCCTTTTACACCTGTACCTAATCCAAGCACACGACCATGACTAGGTTCTCCTGTAACATTGCGATAGATTTCCCATTCATTGATCAATGAGCCCTCAGATGTTGCAGTTGACCTAATATTCTCCATTTGATCCTGATAATGAAAAATAATTATAAATATTCAATTTAATAGCTCCAAGGTTAAACAATAATATAAAAAAAAATCATACAAATAAATCTTTCGCTTTCTCAGCAGGCCAAGTCTCTCCATCTTTTTTTGTATGAAATTTTTTGAAACAATCAATTGGGCCTAGTTCTGAACCGGTCTCTTTAACCTATAATTATTCAAATTAAAAGATATTCATTAGAAAGTAAAATAAAGGTATGTATTCATAAAAAATAAAGAAATATTTAAAAATAAAATGCGTAATCACCATATCACTCCTATGTTTAGCCATCGAAACTCTACCAGTAGTGTGGATTATTTGCGATTGTGATCGATTAACCTTATTTTTGTCACTTTTGTTATGTACACATACTAGTAATATAAGATTCTTCATTATTTTTAGTAACAAAAACAAAACACAAAAGTTTGTAGATATCAAACCTGCCAATTAGCTCCCATCCATTTATCTACCATTTCTTTCCACACATTAATAGGAATGAAAGAAGGTGGGTTCTTGTAGCGAGCTTCTCTTGTTTGGTGTTTTTTAAAAATTGGTTTCCTTATACGCAACATCCAATCAGAGATATCGATATCTCATGGAATTTTCAAATGCTTGTTTCACTTCTTCTTCAGTTTGTCTATGTGAGAAACCTACAGTCAAATAGCGAGCAAAAAGTGTGTCCAACTCGACATTGGATATTCGGAATAAGATATCCATGCTCCATTAATTTTTGGTGGAAAAGTACATGTATCTCACTAACGGCTTTTTGGTGTTACAATCATCGCATATCCATTGTGAAATGCATACCATAAGTCATGATGTTTAAATTATAATAAAAATATATGAAAAATTTTCTAAAAATTATATTTCTCAAACCGTAGAATCATGGTTCATGTTTTGTCATTAACAATATATAAAGGAGTTACCATAGCATAGTATATTTACCTTCCATCATATATCTCAACCTCAATTCCCTCTCCTGATTTGACACCTTTAGCTTTTCCTCTGACATTTTGTTCCCCAATAGGATGATCTATGAATTTGAAAATATTTATAGCATATAATACATAAAGCATACATACATAAATATTAAAATTTTATTTTAGTATCCTTTTTGTGTCTTTTGGTTGGGGGAGCCGAAGAACATACTTCATTAGTTGATGGATTTGATGATGGTGCTTCTGAATGATTGGGATTAGTTTCTACATTTTCTTCTTCTATTTGATTTGATATTTGATCATCTTGTAACGTTGATGTTGCCTCATTTCTAACTCGAGCTTTTCCTTTCTTTGCCATGGTTGAATATCATTTTTGAAATCTTCAATGTGATGATTTCCAACTATATATACGAATATTAACATGCAATCAATAGATTAAATAGTATATGTGAAAATTAAGAAATCACTGAAGCATCATAAATAGATGGATACTAAAAATTATTCACATAAAAACAATGAAACTCACGCAAATGGTACAATAATATTAAAAATAATTGGAACTAATAGAAGCTTCAATTAGTCTAATATCATATCTTCAACTCCATGCTTTCACTCAATCTATATCTTCAAAATCATGTTGATGTTTATGTAATCCATTTATATCATGAACTATATAGTCTTCTTGGTACTGGTTCATCTTCATTTTCGGGCATTTCTTATAAAGATTTCTTGGCTTTGCCTCGATTCATCAGAGCTCTAAGTAGGATCTTTCAAGCATTTAATATAATAACTGAGTGACTTGAGATGCAAGAACAAATGGTTCCATTCAGATGCGCAGTTTCCGTTTCATGTTAACACTAACAATTCCATGATGATCTTTTTTATAACCAACACCCTCCCGAAGAGTATCATACCAATCACATCTAAATAGTTTTGATTTTATTCCCTCCAAAGTATAACGAAGTTCAATTATGTCCACTATAACTCCGTGAATATGACAACTCTCCATTATTTCCTTCCCTTTAACCACTTAACTCCACTATTTTTGGTTTTTATTTACATCACGATCTCTTGTGTGGAACCTAAATCCATTGATATAGTAGCCTGGATAACAATTTACTCTTTGTTCAGGGCCCCGTGCCAAAGCAAGCATATTTATGTCCATTTCTTCAACATTTCCTATTATATGCCATCAATTATCTCGCTAATATACCAAAATTGTTATTAATTTTTAGCATAATCAATTAGTAAACAATATATTACAATGAAAATAATTAACGTCTTTTTTCAAACCAAGAAGGAATTCACGTTTGTGAATCTCATCAATATCTAACTCCAGTTTTAGATAGATGCTCTTATGTTCACTATGAAAATCAAGGAGAAATTTTAACAATAATTTGATTAAATGTTTGCACTATAATTAATTACTTAAATGAATACTACCTAATAAATGATTCAAAAGCATCTTCTACAGCTTTTGAAGGACATAAATAATAGCCGCATTTAAAAAGCCATTACTCAACTCTTGCATCTTCGAGCTTTACTCAAAAAGGTTGTCCAAGTCC
>NW_024087737.1:0-10194 GCF_009730915.1 Dioscorea cayenensis subsp. rotundata
AATCTTAAAAGGAATCTTCTTTTGTCTTCTTCCACTTGACTTACTTGGCTTATATTGGGGATGTCTGCATATTGAGCAATATTCTAACTCAATTGTTTCTCTATAAAACAAAATGGAATTTTTCAAGCATACATTAATTTGGACATAACCAAGTCCAAGTTTTGTCAGTCTCTTCTTCATTCTATAAAAATGTTTTGGTAATCTTCTTCATTCTACCAAAATGACTCACTCATGTTAAATTCAGCCTTGCAATTTAAAAGTTGTGCGACAGCTAATAACTTTGTATGGTTAACACATCCAGACCACAACGGTTAATCTGCATCTTATAACAAAGAATGAAAGTTGGAAGCACTTGGATTTGGACTTTCACACTCTACCCTTGGTTCATTACCTTGATTAGCATCAAAACTCCCCATTGCAACATCCATAACCATCCTCGCATATAAATTTTCATTTTATCCTTGACATATTGGTTCATCATCAGCCCTACTTTGTGATGATTCTCCAGTTTGTTGTTATTCTTGTAAAATCCAAGTAGTATAACCATAAGTGAAGCCTTTAAGATAAAGGTGCTTGCGGACATTGTCCGAAGTTTGCCATTTATTATTTTGACAACCAACAGATGGACATCTAATTTTATTCCCTTGCACAAAATCATGTTGAGAAAATGTGAAAGAAATAAAATCCTCAACTCCATTAAAATAGTTAGGCATAATGAACCCATCGTGGAGTCTCGAATACATCCAAGAGTGGTCTCAATCCATTTCGCGACTCTATTAGAATTATATGAATTCGGTAACTTCAAGCCACTCAAACAAAAGAAGACTACTATGTTAAAAATGGAGAAAAAATATTCTAACACAAATTTTCTTTTAAACATAAGAAGTCACTAGTACCTAATACTTTAAGATATGTCATCATCCTAATTAGATTCTTTTATTTATTTATTTATCAACTCAAATGATAAGATTTACCAAAGTAAAGCCACATTCATGCTAAATTAAAAAAAAGAGAGAGAAATTGTAATGGTTAGTACTAATATATGAACATTGATTTTATATTTTAACAATAATAATTCATTTATTAAATATCTATAATAAATAAATTTCAATTCACACAGATTTCACTAAAAAACCAATAGCATGAATGAAGAAACAAATACCGTTTATGACATTAAATGTCAGTTTCTAAAGAGACAAATACAACTATAAGGTAATAAAGAAACCAAAATTAGTATGAATGAATCAACTCACTCAATAATTCTTCAGAATTTGATATTGCATGCAATCTTTCCTCTGCACCCCTTTTTTACAAACATAATCTGAATACAACAATAATAATCATGAGTTACAAAAAATATATATATATATATATATATTAAGACACCATGGGCATGTTTACCTATATATTCTTATAGTCCACATCAAGTTGCAAATTTTTTTAACTATTAATTTGATATTTTTCTTAAATTAAAGTAAAATAACATATATTAATTTTGTTTTTAATATAAATATTTTTTAATTTTAATACAAATATTATATATGAAGCAAATATCATTTACTATTTATATTATATATTTTTTAATTAAAAACATAAAAGACTCACATATATAAATATATAATTATAAAAAAAAATAGTAGCTAAATAAAGCCAAAAGTAAACCACAGTGCACAACATAATTGACACAAAAGAAAACAACCTCATAGACATGACCCCACCATAATCAAATCAATGAAAAGGAAAGTAAAAGAGGGAAAAAAACAAAAAGCTAATGATATTTTCATATACAATGTATTATTTCATCTAAGCATTAGCTCATAAACAATTATCATCTAGCCTGACAAAAGTGATAATGACAGAACCTCTAGCTAATACAAAGTTAAACTTATCTACATCAAGTTATGAGAGAGAAAATTAAACTCAATAACAACTACTGAAATTAAACTTACATTGCTCTCACTATGACGATTTTCTTCACTATATTAAAAGGTAGCATATGGCATGCATATATATAGGCTATATGATCTAAATTCCACTCATACTTCAAAATCAATAAAGCACAAAGCTTACTCCTATCAAAACTCAAACAAGGGAAGTTAGATTAACCACTAAGACAGTTCTCATGTCAAAGACTCAAAGACATTCATATAAACACATGCATCGTTGAACCACTAACCTGTCATCTTTAAAATGATGCAATCAAACATATTATTATTATATTTTTTAATATATATCTATACATAGTGTAGATCATTCACAACAATAAATCCCAAGTGTTTTAGAAACAAAGATATACAATGCATGAAAACCACAACCATAAAAAAAGATGAACACAACAACAATAAACCCCATCATCATCTTCATAAGTTTGTGCTCAAGACCTACTTTTGAATGTAATTGCTCTAATCACTATCTGCTAACAAATTGCAACTCCAATGAAAGGTTTAACCCAAAAGATCCACTGCAAAAACAAGCACGAAAAATAAAATAAAATAAGCGTCAAATATCATTCTTTTTAGGTTTAAACATTATAGAGAATCCATTATAAGAACCGACATCAATTATTAATATCCAACCTGGAATTAATATTATTAACATGATTAATTCAAAATATAATCGATGACATATATTATGTATTTTTTAGTTTTGTTTTCTCTTTTACTTTATTTTCAATTGGGTCTCCGAAGAACATTTATTTCCAAAACAAATCTTGCAAAAAATAGCTTGTGTGAATACACACAAAATCACAACACAAGCAAGAGAAGGCATGGGGTATGCCAACCTGGAATAACAAAAGCAACCTAAGGAGGACAACTAGTGCATCAACCAGCAAATTCTCCTGGTACATGAATATACCTGCAAGTCCTTTTTTCAATAGACATGATTAGCATCACACAGTTGTCAGTTGATTAATAATTCACAAGAGAGAAAGTGTTCAGCAAACAACCAATTCCCATGGCAATTATATAAGAACACATTCCAAACCATGAGTTCAAGTGCATTTCACAAGAATATTTTTAAAATTTTATTACCTTATGGAAAGCATTGAGTTTCAAGTTTTTAGCACTAAGTTCATAACTTAATTTTCTTGTTTTCAAGGAAAAAAATACAGGCTAATATATCTCTTGTTTTCTAGAGTGGCATAGTAGAGAACCTTGATAGCATTTTGCATAGAAAATGAGTTAAACCAAACAATGGTCCAAACCAAAACTTAGGAAGACCACCAGGCAAACTGAAAGAAATCAATCCAAAAAAAAAAGAAAGATCTTACATCCGATTATAACTATGAAATGGTCCGCAACCTCAAAACAATCTCCATATCAAAACATGTTCTAATACCAAATGGCATAAATCCACACAAATGAAACATCAAAATTTCCATCCAAAACTAATTGAAAGACCAAAAAGCACAGAAATCCTCAAAGATTTCATGGGGAGCATACAACATAGATAATAATTTACGAGATTGGATAGGTTCTTTTAAAGCTATATATAAAATCACGAAACCATCAATATAATATCCTCAAAGATTTCAAGGAGAGCAGACAACGTAGATAATAATTTGCAAGGTTGAATAGGTCATACCTTTAAGTGTGTATCTACATATTTCCAAGGGATGAAGATTTCTCACTATTTGAATTTGTAGGTTTAGTACGAGGAAGGGGTGCATACATAGTTAAGGGAAGAACCAAATCCCCCTTATCTCTATCTTCAATAAGAAGAGGATGTTCATACCTGCCAATTGGAAGGATCAAAATAAAGCTTTAGAGAATAAAGTTGCAAAAATAATAGCCACTGTCATGGAGTAAATCAAAGGCATATATAACCAGGCATGCATACATCAAGTGTCATGGTGCCAAAGAATCAGAGAAAATTCTATTCACACTTAGGATTAATCAATCAATCTGCAAAAAAAGAAAAAATTGAAATGAGATCAATTTGAATCACCTTCAAAAGTGATCCGAGCTTTAGATTCTTCTTCCAATGATCTGAATTCACAACTTCGAAATCAAAAAAGTGAGAGCAAAAGAGAGAGAGAGAGCAGGATCCGGTGGCTGTGGCACCGGTGCAGATGAGAGTGGAGAGATCTAAGTGTGGGATTCGGCAGTGGCTAGGAGTAGGAGGAGGAGGAGATGGTGGAGGAGGAGGAGGAGGAGGGAGGAGAGGTTTGGGGGTTAGGTTTCAAGAGACTGCCTTGGAGATGAGGGATGAAGAGAGGAATATAGGAAAGTTTTGGGGATTAGGTTTCTTTACAATGAACAATCTCTAGCATTGATTATAACAATCAATGGTGGAGATTAATAAAAAATAATTACTTATTTCTTAAATTTTATGATAATAAAAAACTGAATTTTTAATATTTATCAATTAAAACATTTTTACTTTCTCATTTATCATAATGTGCATCAATTAAAACTCTTATATCTCTACCTATTTTTATATAATTTATATTATGTATTATAAATTATATAAAAATACAAGGCATTACTCTTTTACTTTCTCATTGATTTTATATTAATTTTACTTTCTCATTTATCATAATGTGCATTAGTTTTTTTATATAATTTTTACCACTCGCAAAAATACAGGGCACACCTCATGAAAAATTTGAAAAAATTAGTTTACTTTTGGTTTAAAGATATAGCTAATAAATTTTAAACTAGAAACAAAAGCTGTTGAACTTAATATTTTATAATTTAAATATTAATTTAGCACTAATAATTAACATAAACTAATTATTATTCTTTATTTATTATCATAAAATTATTTAAAGTTATTTTTTTATAATAAGATATATAAATAATAATTCATTAACATAAATAATAATTAATATAAATAATTTTTAGATAATAGTTATTATTAAAATACAGACGGAATTCCATTAGTTAAACTAAGTCGGTAGTACAATAAAAGTATCCCACCTAACTTACTGACAGAGTTCCGTCGGTTTACTTTTGTCGGTAATATTAAAACTTATTACCGACAGAATATACCGACTCAATTCTATTGCTAATTATAAGAAACTTATACCGACGCAATTCTATTGCTAATTTCATTTATCTATTCATTAGTAAAACTTTAGCCCTAAAAATTTAGCATTAACCACACAATAGTAACGAATTTCTGTCGGTATTTATCCGTCTGTAATATTATTAAATTAGACCAATGGAATTACATCGCTAGTAACAAAAAATTATGTCGGTAATCCTTTGGCGCCAAGGGAAAAATATGGTAGGTAATGTAATGATGGAACCCTATTGGTGTTTACGTTGGTAATGTGGTTGCTATTAAAAATTTTTGCCATACAAAATTCCATCGGCATTTTTGTCGGTAAATCCATTGGTAAATAAAATATTATCGACGGAAAGCAGTTCGTTGGAAAAGTTCCGTCAGTAATGGATTGTTTTCTTATAGAGGATTAGGGTTCTGATCGAGAAATAGGAGATATTTTTGGGAAGAAAACATAGGATTAGGGGTTTGAATGGAAACGAAAAAATAGGAGACATTCAAAAAAGAAAATTTAAGATTAGGGTTTTCATTTAAAAATAGGAGACATTCTTAAAATAATAACTGATAAGACATTCTGGAACAAAAATATAAGATTAGGATTTTGATTTAAAAATTGGAGACATTTCGAAAAAAAACAGAGGATAAGGATTTTGAATAAAAAAATAGTAGATTTTCCAAAAAGAAAACATAGGATTTGGGTTTTTGACCCAAAAAGTCAACATATGATTAGGATTTTCATTTAAAAATAGGAGCCATTCATAAAAGAAAACATTGAATAACTTTTTCAATTAAAAAATGTCAGAGAGTCTAGAAAGAAAACATAGGAGTAATGTTTTAATTAAAAAATAAGAGACATTCCCGAAAAAAATACATAGGATCATAGTTTTGATTCAAAACATAAAAATAGGTTGCATTCCGAAAAGAAAACATATGATTAGGATTTTGATTCAAAAAAATGACTCTCTAAAAAGAAAACATACAATTATGGTTGTGATTCAAAAACAGGAAACATTCCGAGAAGAAGCACAAATGATTATGGTTTTTATTCAAAAATAGTCAACATTGTGAAAAGAACAGCGGTAGGGTTTTGATTCAAAATTGAAAAATAGGGGACATTCTGAAAACAAAACTTTGGATTATGGTTTTGATTCAAAACCGATAAATTGGAGACATTCCGTATAGAAAACATAGGATTAGGATTTCATTTTGAAAAATAGGTGACATTCCCAAAATTAAACATAGGATTAGTGTTTTAATTCAAAAATAGGGGACATTACAAACATAAAACATAGGATTATAGTTTTCATTCAAAACAGATAAATTGGAGACATTCCGGAGAGAAAACATAGAATTAGGGTATTAACTGAAAAATAGAATATATTAGGTAAAGAAAACATTGGATTTGTGTTTTAATTCAAAAATATTAGACCCACCAAAACAACAAACATAGGATTAGGATTTTGATTCAAACCCGACAAATAGGAGACATTCCAAGAAGAAAATATGGAATTTGGGTTTGATTGAAAAATATGAGACATTCTGGAAAGAAAACATAGTATTAGGTTTTTGATGGAAAAATAAAAAATAGGAGACATTCCAAAAAGGAAAGCATAGTATTAGGGGTTTCATGGAAACATAGTTGACATTCTGGAAATAAAACATAGTATTAGAATTTTGATATTAAAATTGGAGGTATTCTAAAAATGAAACATAAGATTAGGGTTTTGATTCAAAAATAGAAAACATTCTGAAAAGAAAACATAGGATTTCTGTTTTGGTTCAAAAATAGGAGACATTATGAGAGTAAATTATAGGACTAGAGTTTTGAATCAACTCTGAAAAATAGGAGAAATTCCGAAAAGAAGATATAGGATTACGGTTTTGAGTAAAAAATACTAAGCATTCCAAATAAAAAATTAAGGATTAGGGTCTTGATTCAAAATATAAAAATAGGTGCAATCCAAAAAGAAAACAAAAGATTAGGGTTTTGATTAAAACATATGACTCTGTAAAAAAAAAATATACGATTATGGTTGTTATTCAAAAATAGGAGACATTCCGATAAAAAAAAACATAGGATTATGGTTTTCATTCAAAAGTAGGAGACATTGCCGAAAGAAAGACTTAATATTAGGCTTTTGATTCAAACCAAAAATAGGAGGCATTCCAAAAAGAAAACATAGGATTACATTTACAAAACAAATAAATTAAAGACATTCCGAAAAGGAAAACATAGGATTAGGATTTTAATTGCAAAATAAGAGACATTCAAAAAAGTAAATATAGGATTAGGGTATTAATTCAAATAAGAGACATTAAGAAAAGAAAAAAATAGGATTACTTTTTTATTCAAAATTGAAAAATAGGAGACATTCCGAAAAGAAAAATCATAGGATTAGGGTTTTGATTGAAAACTAGTAGACATTTTGTAAATTAAGCATAGGATTAGGGTTTTAATTCAAAAGTAGGTGACATTATGAAAAGAAAATATAAAATTAGGGTTTTGATTGAAAAATATGACTCTCTAAAAAGAAAACATACAATTATGGTTATGATTAAAAAATAGGGTACATTCAGAAAAGAAAACATATGGTTTTCATTCAAAATAGGATAAATTGGGATAAGAAAACATAGCATTAGTGTTTTGATTCAAAACCGAAAAATATGAGACATTCTGTAAAGAAAATAAAGGATTATGGTTTTGATTCAAAACTGATAAATTGAAAACATTCCAAATGGAAAACATAGGATTAGTATTTTAATTGAAAAATATTAGACATTCCAATAAGCACACATAGGATTAGATTTTTAATTAAAAAATAGGAGAAATTACAAAAGAAAACATAGGATTAGGGTTTTGATTGAAAAACTGCTAAATTGCAGGCATTCCAAAAAGAAAAGTATAGAATAAGGGTTTTGATTGAAAAATAGGATATGCTAGGTAAAGAAAACATAGGATTTATATTTTGATGACAAACATATTAGACCTTCCGAAAAGAAAACAAATTATTAGGTTTTATTCAATCCTGACAAATAGGAGACATTCCAAGAATAATAGATAGGATTAGGGTTTTGATTGAGATATATAGGACATTTTGAATGAAAATATAGGACTAGGGTTTTGAATTGAAAACTTAAAAATATGAGACATTCTGAAAAGCAAACATAGGATTAGAATTTTCATTAGAAAAATAGGAAACATTCTTAAAATAAAAATAGATTAGACATTCTGAAAAGGAAACATAAGATTAGGATTTTGATTTAAAAATTGGACACATTTTGAAAAGAAAACATAGGATTAAGGTCTTCATTGAAAAATAAAAGATTCTCCGAAAAAAAAATATACGATTTGGGTTTTTGTTCAATAATCGGAGACATTCTGTGAGGAAAACATCAGACTATGGTTTTGAATCAATCCTGAAAAATAGAAGAAATTCTGAAATGAAAACATAGGTGATCGCTTCCCCGCAAGTGTACGGGATCACCAAGTAATACCTCGTGCGAAGACACGAGGATCGTATTCCACGGGGTTAAGGATCTCCTATTACTCCTTCTCGAGCTATTATCTAGCCTAAGATCTCAAGTGATGGATTTTACTCTATTAAATGCAAATAAAGCTAAACACAAGATTTGCTAACAAATTGGAGAGAACAAGCAATAAGCAAGCAAGAGAATCAATGAAGTGCAAAGGCCTATGGATGTGGATCCCCTTGAGGGGTTATCATGCAACATGGATGATGAATTAAAGATGCAAGGGTAAATTGGACCATGAGATTCCAAGATTAGAACAACCCCAATTTCTCGGCGATTGAACCCTAATCCCATACGAACATAGATAGGAATTTCTTCCAAATCCACATTCCTACGATTGCATTAAGTACAAGAAAATCTCGCTTAGGAGTAAACCTACCCTTCTTCAGATTAAACCTACATGGAGGCCTACCAAACACCCGACTTCTCGGCGTGATGATACAAGTATCCCCTTCTAATCCATTCATGACCTAATACATGCGAGCTAGTCACATCTACATGCATCATTCATAAAAGAGCTACGGATTTCTCCTTGGTGTAACACATAGCATGAAAACAATGGATTAGATCTCAAAATTACCCAAGCATAGAATTAACAAGTAATCATCCAAAATACATGATAAAACCCCCCAAGGTTCACCAACACCCGGTGGCCTTAGGGGTCTAGTGTGTCATCATCTCATAACAAACCATACAATCAAGCAAATCATGAAATACAAGCATAGTAAGACACTCCCTAGATGAAATGATGAAGGAAGAGGTAAGAATGTGCCGAATGACGCTTCCCCCGCCAAAGGAATGCCGAATGACGCTTCCTCTAGCCGCGGGTCTCTTTCCTTCAAGTCGTGATAGATCTCCCCTTGAATGATGTTGCTTTCTTGCCATGAGAGCTTTGGACCTCGGGCTTGAATGATCTTCTAGTTTCTCGCCCTTCTTCTCCTCCCCAAGGTCGCCCAAAATCTCCCAAGTGGTCTCCCAAAACGCGGCCAGCAAAAGGTTCTGTGTTTAGCCCTAAAAATGAGTATTTATACCCCCCGAGGCATACGGGTCGTATAGGGATTGTATGGGGGTCGTATAGCACTTAAAAACCCTAGATTCGCGTTCTATACGAGGTGCATACGGCCACCAAATGGCCCAGTATACTGGGTAGTATGGAAATCTGGACAGAACACCAAATCAATCCGCTGCTACAGTGCATACGGCCCCCATACTGGGTAGTATGAAATTCCTGTTTTCTTCTCTTTTCGCCAAAATGATATCTTCTTGTTCTCCATGGCTTCCATATGCAATACAAAACAAATAATAGACGATTAAGCCGAAACGGGCATCAAACCTCACAAAATACATGCAAAGTGCATATGATATATATATGAAAACACCTACATTTAAACACTTATCAATAGGACGCATGCCCTAAATCTCTCCGTCAATCCCCCTCAGTCTCATGTTGAAGTCGGGTAATGAAGCAGTACCGATAGTGGGAACAGGTGCGCCCTCGTGCCTCGACTGCGGTGCTCGCCTATCGCTGACTGGACTCACCAGTGGCTTGGTGATGTGGGGGCCTACCCCTCGCGCGCTCAGCAACCACCAAGCCAATCGCCCGTATGTGGGCCTTCCCGAGGGTGTCGTACCTCCTACAATAGTCATGCCTCG
>NW_024087738.1:0-12565 GCF_009730915.1 Dioscorea cayenensis subsp. rotundata
TATTTAAACCAAAACTTTTGGCACTGACATCCACAAGTCATCTAAACATTAATCTGTCTGCATTTCTCAGCTTTCTCATGCAAACAACAGCATTTCTGTTAGTTTACAGTAAAGTCACTCATCAAACTCATCAAGAAAGCAGCATCAAGTTACATGTGCAGATAATTTGAGCTTGTGAGAATTATTATTATTTTTTTAACACTAAAAAATACTCAATTTACACCAGCTTCTTCCTCTCTTACTTTTCCTCCATCATCTGATATCATCTTTTGTTATTGTCTAGAGCATTAGGCAAACCAATTAATAACAGCAGAAAAAAGAATAGGATGAAGCATCTATAGAAAATCTGCAGAAACAACATGATCGGCAACCGCATCGCGGTAAACAGAACGTGCTTCTTCCATCACTTCTGCCTGAGACAACAGTTCTGCTCTTTTTTTGGGTGAAGGATGAGTTGAAAGATATTTAGGCCTTGAAGTTTGTTTGGTGATCTGTCCAAGTTTTTCATGAACACTTGGTGCCACATGTGGGTCATATCCAGCAGAAGCCATCAACAAAAGACCGATATAATCCGCCTCTTTTTCCATCCTGCCAAACAAATATTAAATCAATCGTAAAACTAATATAAAACATGCATACTGCCAGAGATTGACAATTTACAGCAACAGAGTCACACTATTTAAACTAAAGACTTTTGAGAGCTCTGTCAAAAATAAGTGCAGCAAATGAAGCTTATCACAATTAATAGAATTCTTGTGTATAGAATCAAGAAGAATAATAAGAATAGAAGAAATTGCATTGTTTTGAGGAAACCCCATCCTCCAAATGTGATAAAATTTCGATAATTTTTCTATTCCTTGTGTTTCTAGGCTTTGCAAATTTATCCGAATAAGAGCAAGGATAAATAAATAAAATAAAGTAAAATAAAACTATCGATAATCGAAAATCCTAATTTGATAAAGTAACTTATCAACAGCCTTGAAGAACATCATTTTCTTACTGGTATGAATTGGTGTCATCTTGTTAATCCACAGATATATATATATATATATATTATTTAGTAATTTCAATAGTTGTGATTTCATCTACTCAAAATTACATTATAGTCAGTTGAGTTTGCTATTTAAATCATAGCAAATAAGCTAGACAATGAAATTTCCTCTTTTGTTTATCTAATTCAGTACTTGTTAATCATGCATGTTTCCTTTCTTTTTCTAAAAAAATAGTATAGTATGTGTTAATTCAAGAAATTCTACATCTCTTGTTATCAGGAATAGCAACTGTGGAGTTTGATGATTCTCCTCAATGTATCACTGCAGATTGGTTTATCATGACCCAAGTGGTCCATCTAATTTTAAATTACTTAATTACTTAAGACCCATCTAAATTACTTATGAAGTTAATTTTTTTGAATTTGTTCAGGTAAGATATGAATCATAATAAAATTGGATTACAGAGTTCAATTTCTTCCATATGCAACTAAGAAAAGGTAACTTAGTTGAATAAACTTTTAGATAGACTGGTCATTGTTACTTATATATTCTCCAAAGACACTATCTATGAATTGCAAACAAAATGTGTCAGGATCAAAACAAGATTTTATGGTATATATTGTTTGTTCCTAAAAGCAATTATAAGCCACAATGAAATAACCAAGTTAAATGTGCTCAATATCGATAAAATTAGAAAGAAATTAAAGTAAATACCTTCTCAAGAAGGGCAATTGCAGCAAAAATTTATACATTGCATCAGGAATATAGGCAATGTCACTGAATTGTAGAAGAAACAGTTGGACGACTGCAAACACCAATTCCTTTGTAACTTTCTCCACATAATGGTGAGCAATAACATGGGCAATCTCCAAGAAACAAAAATACAAACCTTAGATAATTAAGCTTGAAGAATCACTCAACTTTAATAAATAACAAGAAGGAAAAAAAAAATACCTCATGACCAATTACGGTGGCAATCTCAGCATCCGTCCTCAAATGATCAAGAAGTCCTGTGAAAACTACAATCTTGCCACCCGGCACGCAATAGGCATTGACATTCTTATTTTTCACCACAAGCACCTCCCAATTCAATCCCTCCAAATGGCGTGTCTCCTCCTTGGACTTATCTAGATCACCACGGCGCCGCTTGTCATGGCGGAGACCTCGTTTGAAGGGCTTCGATGATATTCTTGGCAATGCAGCTGACACGAACGCTATCGGGATGTGTGGAGGGAAGGATGTCGTTCTTGAGGTTGTTCTTGCGCTGCTGAAACACGAATTCGCCGAGCCGTCGCTCAAGGGAATGAGAGAGGAGGACAAAGTGGGAGCGCTTCGTGTAAGGAACGATCTCAAGATGACTGTAGTAGATAGTAATGATGGCTCCGCCACCAAGAACGGCAACAAGAAAGATGGCGAGGGGGAGAGGAAATGAGTTGCGGAAGCAGTTCATCTGTTTTTCTGTTTGGAAAGTTGGGAGAAAATGTGGCGCCAATGTGAGAATTTATAATTCATTTGAAATAAAAAAAATATAATTATAATTAATAATAATAAGGGAAAATTAATTATAACTTATTTTTAAAGTTTCAAAACATCAGACTTTCTAGTATTTGAATTTATCAAACATTTTCTACTTTTTCTGATAGTTTACTTTTCATTTAATGCAGCTTATTCTGTCAGTTTATTCTATCTTATAACATATAAGTTTCAATTTAAAATTATGAGTTTCCATTTAAAATTATGGGGTTCTGTTTGAAATTTTCAGTTTTCACTTAAAATTATGGGTTTTCGTTCTGTTTAAAAAACTGAGAGGTAATCCTGTCAACATCAGCTACCTTTTATGTTAGAAAACTCTAAAAAGTAATTTATAAAAAAAAAGAATTACCATTTGGGAATCCTCAAAGTGATGAGATTTTTTTATGAATATCTTAACTTCAGAAAGATTAGTTGTTTATTATCATTAATATAATAATAATAATAATATGATTCTAACTAATATTAAGACAAGCATGAACCAAATTATTAATTTAATTTAATTTATTTTGTTTTAATTTTTGTTTGATAACAAGCATCCAAGGCCAGTTTCAGAAAAATTGAGGTCCAAAAATAAAATATTAAACGTACTTGAAAAAATATCCAGAGACTTTGACATTCTTCTCTAATTCATCTTTTTTTAATTAATTTACTTGCAAATTGCAATATATCTCAAAACTCAATTAAAACTCATTTTTGCTTGCCCCCTCTCCCTTCCACGTCAATATAGGAGCACTTGTTATAGTAAAAATAACAAAATATATATTTGACTTATAAAATATTAAAATATATTACCTTTGGATGTTCTAAATCTACTATTAACAAAAGTATCACGTCTCAAATCACACACCGGAATCCAACTTCCTCTTCCTCTTCCTCTTCCTCTTCAATAATGGAGAATTGGTTGATTCTAATATTAGAGAATAGTCATATTTATAAAACATAATAAAACATGATAAACATTATCTTATTGTGATTCTAATAGAAATATGATTTTAATACAACTAAAATTATTTTTGTTTTTAAATCCTTTATAATTTGAATTAATTATTCAATCTCATCAAACTTTAATAAGAATTTAAACCTAAGACATAACTGTGGATTAATCCATAATTTCACTTCATACCGTGAAATAAAATTATAGATTAACAATTTAACCTCTATACTTAAAATAAATATTAAATATTTATATATATATAGCCATTCAATTCTTGGTTTATTGGAATCAGCTGGATTTCTCCGTAGAGGGTATTTATGTTTTTTCAAAAGATGTAAGTTTAAACCTTAGTTCACACAGATAAAGACATAAATGAATTAAGATATTAAAACTCTTTGCCTATGCAAGCCCTAAGGTGGCTTCTCCACATTTGTCGATATATATATATATATATATATAATTATATTTTCATTAAAAATTTTTAATATGAGAGTAGGGAATAAAGTTATTAGTTTATTTTCACATCCAAACAACTTGAATTTTTAATTTTATTTTCAATAATAAAATCTCATTATTATTATTTTTTTTTACAGAAATGGTTGTTTTACATTGAATTGTTTCATTGTATTTCATTTCTTAGTTACTCAAAAATGGTCTATAACAATTATGAAAAAATATTAATGCAGGAAACATTTCTAATCCAATTCTGACCCAGTAAACAAATATTATTATTTAAAATAGTTATAATTTAAACTTTTAAGATATGTAACTGTTATTAACTAAATCTAACTTTTGAATAGCTAAAACAAAATTCTCCATCAAACCCAATATTTATATTTTATATGTAATATTTTAAGTAAATATTATAAATAAAATGTTTTTGATCAAATGTCTTTTCTTTTTGAGTACTAATCAATCCCAATCCCCATTTTTTTTTGAAAATAAAAAGTTGATTTCTTTTTTTAATCAGGGTATAAAATAATGATATAATTATTTATAGCATTTTCTTCTTCAAGCATCTATATATATATATATATTCATTCATTTATGGTCCAGGGGCCAGGCAACCGCAGGCACACATTTACAACATCATCCCTCTATGCATATATATGTATTACAGTTATAGAGGAGAACACAGAGAGAATATCATGCAGAGATGGCAATTTATATCCTATTCGATGAGTATACCTTCTTTGACTGGGTACGGATAAAAGTATTACCCGTTATTTTTTAAATGGGTACCGGTCAAGTAAAAATATGCCCTTATCTTACCCATACCCTTACCCGTTGAAAAGAGTACGAGTAAAATTCGTGTAGGGATATAAGTGGGCAGAAATCCCTGCTCCCTCATGGGCGGCCCCTCACGGGCGGGAGAGGGAAAAAAATTCCTCCTTGCCTAGCGGGGCGGGCGGGGCGGGGGCGGGGGCGGAGAATGGTCTCTCCGCCCCGTGCCCCGCGGGTTTCCCTGTGCCCAGCGGGGATTCCCCGAAAAGAATATATTATATATTTTTATTATATTTATTAAAAATTATTTCAACATTAATATAATATTATATATATCTATATATATAATCAATAAATATTTATTTGTTAATATTTTTAGTTATTAATAGGTTTTAGTATATATAACTTTCATATTTAACAGAAACTTAATTTAAAATAATTAAGTTTAAATATATTTGTAACAATAAATTTGAAATAACGTTATATATTATTTATTTAGGGGTGGAATTGGATTCTCAATATAAATGATTTAGAGAAAGTACCAATAAATTTGAAATAACATTATGTATTATTTATTTAGTGGTGGAATTGGATTCTCAATATAAATGATTTGGAGAAAGAGGAAACAAATTGATGGCAGCATGAAATTATTGTGCTAGTTTTGCATTATGAATTTTATTTAAAGGATTTGTAATTTTAATTTAATTTTAAAATTTATGTTATTTGTATTACTTAATTTGTACTTTAATGTTGTTGTTTCATCAAACATTATATTATGACTTGTTAGGAGAAATATTTTGTGTGAATTTTTATTTTATATATGATGTGTATGTTGTAAAAAAAAACTTTGGTTGAGAATTTTTTTATTTTTATTTCATCATACATTATATTTTTTTATTTTTCAATTAGTATATAGCATCTTTTAGCATATGTGTAACATAAATGCATTAGAAATATTATAGTTATTTACGTAAAAATTTTTATATCAATGTTTTGGGTCGAGGGGATCCTCATGGGAGGGGGGATTTTTCCCCGTGGGGAATTTTTAAACCGGGTAATCCCCGCCTGTGGGAGCGAGGATGGGGACGGGATCCCATTCCCCGCCCCGCCCCGCCCCACTTCCATTCCTAAATTCGTACATGTACCCTTACCCTCATATATATATATATATATATATATATATATATATATATATATATATATATATATATATATATATATATATATATATATAATTTTTTTATTAAGCTAAACATTTACTCACTAATTTACTCCAAAAATCTATTTCCAAGATTTGAAAATGGAAATGAAGTTAGAAATGACAATAGAGGTATGAAAATACAGAGATACGGAAAAAGAATAGGAAGGACGGCGCTCGGGATGAGGTTCCTGAGCGGCGCTCGGGATTCCCACGGCGGTGCAGAGACTTTCATGGCGGCGCCGCCTCTCGCAGTAGCGCCTCGGTGGCGCTCGCCACTTTCATGGAGGAGCTCGTGGAGGAGCTCGCTGGGCCTCACGGAGGACCTCGCAAGGATTCTCATTCGTCCGTCTCCTATAGGCTCTCAGCACTGCCTCGCTCCCTCGTCCTCTCACTCTCAAGCCCCGGCGTTGGAACCCCTGAAGAACAAGAACTCACCTGTAAAGGATGGTGTCTCCTTTGCAGAGGTCGTTCGCCTCTCCCCACTTGAGAACTCAACTTCCTTATCCTTGAAGCGACGTAGATCACCAGAGAATGAAGATGTGTGCAAACGATGCCTTAGATCCGGACATAAAGCTGATGAATGCCGTCACCAACTTACTTGTCGTCGCTGCTCTGGAGTAGGACACTTTGCTGCTCGATGTCCCCTCAAGCTTTCTCATCCTGGAACTCACGCTGTGAAACCTAACTACTTAAGGAAGCCATCTTCTTCTAAACCGCTGCTTCATATACCCGCATTTCGCCCTATATCTGAGATCCCATCTCTTAGAGTCTCTCTACCCATCTCTGAAGCCATCATTCACTCAAAAGAGGATCTTAAGAGAAGGGTGATTATCAAAGTAATCTCTGGCAATGCAAGTGTGCAATCACTTCATGATGCATTGCCTTCCCAGCTTTGCTCAGACCAATGCGAGAACATTACTCCATTTGGTGAATTCTTCATCCTCACTCTCTTCACTGTTAGAGCAGCAATCTCCATTGTTAAAAAGAACCAGATTACTCTGTCTACCAAGCATGGTCCTTGCACTGTTTGTTTCTCTCATTGGACGCCGGAATTTGGCTCCCACGCTGTCGCCGCTAGGAACTACAACTGGATTAGACTATCCAATCTCCCTCTTCACTGCTGGAATTGGGATTCCATTGTGGAGGTTCTGAGACCTTTGGGGGATCTAATCTTCGTTCAGAAAAAGGAAGATGTCTCCCTTGAACACATGAGAGCACTGGTGAGGCTTAAATCCCCCACCACCTTCCCTATAGAGATGATCGTTGACGTTGGAGTTCGAAGCTTTAAAGTCCGACTTGATGATGATGGCTCTCCTGTCATTCGTTCAAAATTATCTCAAGGACCTGTTCCCGCGAAGAAACCTAATGCTTCACCTTCCTCTCGACTGCCGGATCACTCTGCAAAATCTCAGATTCCCGCTACGAACTCAGATGGCTTGTCCTTGACCAAGGAAAGTCGGAGCTCCGGCGGCACCTCCACGGTGGTCCCCCAGATTCCTCCGGTTTCTCGTGAGAGAAACGAGGAAGGGGACAAGCTGTGCATGCACAGTGGTAACGTGGAGGTTGATCACGCAATGGCCGTTCGGACGCCTTGTGATCAACAATCTTCTGATCAGCTTGGAGCTTTGCGGATGGCTTGTTCGCATAGGGATCAAGCTTCATCAGATTCCCTTAATAATTCAAAGCTGATCAAATCCCTAGACACACAGTTACAATCTCAGAATTCTCATGAGAGTTTGGAACCCCTGGATATGGTCTCATCTGATCACTTAGATGATCACATTGATGAACTAATCTTGCCTCGGGATAGGGTGGATTCCATCAAATCTTTAATTGACTCAACCCATTCAATTCAGATTCACACGAGTCCAACTAAACCTTTTCCTAATCCGAATTTGGTGATTAATTCTATTAACAATCAAATCACTTCATCATCAGATTCATCAATTAAAAGTAAGGGCAAGGAAATTCTTATTCCTATGGAAACTGATTCTCCTAATTTAGATGTTTTCCCCACACATCTAAAATCCTTGCCACCAAATATTTCTATCCCAGTTGGTTACAATTGGATTTTTGTTCATGGAGGTTGGACACTGGTTCCTACTGTTAATTCAGAGAAATTTTTCTCTCAAGACCCTACTCCTCCAACCACTCCTCTGGATCATTCTGATGATGAGTTACTAGACTGGGGGGATGATGATGATATTCCTACTGATGGGATTGCAGATGATGATACTATTCTGAATGAAGAGAATCTTCATCAGTTGGACCCTAATACTCACACGGAAGACCTGATTCCTGATCTTGCTCCTGTTTCAGAGAATCTATCTGCTATTCCTAATCAGATTCAACAACAAATTAGAAGAAGCGAACGACAAAAGAAACCTTCTGGTCGATGGAATGAAGAAGTCGGATTCATACCTATTCCACCCGGATCTTCAAAGAAAAAGTCCCCTGTCGATCCTAGAGACGTGCACGCATAATTCTATTAATGCACTACTTTTTACTTCATGGACCGATTCACAATTCTTTAATTATAGCAATGCATGTGGAGTTAAGTTTCTAGGTTCCCCGAACCATAAGTTTAAATGCTTAGCTAAGGTTTGTTATCTAGAATCTTCTAGAGCTGAATCTTCTAATTCTCCAACCGGATCTCCTTCGAGATCGAGTACGCTAGAACCTTTATGATTATTCTATGTTGGAATGTAAGGGGACTTAGGCGACCCTCTAAACGCCATTTAGTTAAAGACATTATTATTTCCTCTCGTCAGGACATTGTTTGTTTGCAAGAATCCAAACTTCAAGAAATTCATAATTCCACTTGGAGATCGATTGGTGGATCGAAATTTAAATCTTTTGATTATCTTCCTGCCATTGGAACCGCTGGTGGCATTATTATTGCTTGGGATTGCGCCCAGGTCATGGGCACATTAATTCACAAAGGGACATTCTCTATTACATTGGAATTCACAAATCTCTCCCTTGATACTAAATGGGCTTGCACTAGTGTTTATGGTCCTAATGCTAGCTTTTTTAGAAATGTTTTTTGGAATGAACTCCGCACAATTAGGAATATACATGATTTGCCTTGGATTATTTGTGGAGATTTTAACACTTCTTTCACTTTGAATGATAAAAACAAAGGAGATCCTAATTCTAGAGAAATTGCTAATTCCCAACAGCTATTAGGTGATCTCAATCTTATTGATCCTCCGTTACACGGCCGTAATTTCACTTGGACTAATGGTCAGTCGGACCCTATTTGGGTCAGACTTGACAGATTTCTATACTCTCATGATTGGTCACTTTTATTTCCCAGAACCATTCAAAGTACTCTTCCAAGAATCGGCTCTGATCACTCTCCTATATATCTGGATTTTGGCAACCATTACTCTCGACCTAGAATTTTTAGATTTGAAAAATCTTGGTATTCTAACGATCTTTTTGAGAATTTAATTCAAAGTTGGTGGTTGGATCATAATCCTGTTGGATGTGGGGCTTATGTCATCTCCAAAAAAATTCGCTTACTTAAAAATCTAAGCTCAGTATCCGGGCAAAAAGAAAATTTTGGTGCTTCTAATGTTCGTAAAAAATGTTTAATTGCTGAATTAAATTCACTTGACACCTTGCATGAAAGAAGGCCTCTTTCGGCTGATGAATTTACTGCTTTTACCCTCATTCGACCGATCTACTCTCTTTTACAACAAGAGGAAATCTATCGGAAACAGCTGCTCTAGAATTACTTGGCTTAAAGAGGGTGATGCAAATACCAAATTTTTTCACCTATTTGCTAATGGCAGGAAAAATAAAAACTTCATACCAAGAATTCGTAGTAATGGGATTTGGATCGAAGGTAATAAAGAAATTGGAAAAGTCTTCACTGATCACTTCAAAACCCTGATTGGCACACCGATCTCAAATCGTTTTTTACTCAACTGGCATCACCTTTTTAATTTCAAAGATAGAGTTGATCTAACTTCGTTAGAACTTCCCTTCTCTTCTGTTGAAATTAGAAATGATGTGTTCGACCTCAATGCTGATAAGGCACCGGTCCCGATGGTTTTTCCAATATTCTTTTTCAAAAATCATTGGAATCTTATTCAAAGTGATATTCTTAAAAATTTGCAGTGATTTCTATGATGGATCCATCAACTTTGAAAGACTTAACTGGATTCATATTGCTCTCATTGCCAAAACAAATTCTCCTTCCGAGGTTACTAAATTCGCACTCCACTCGGCCTTATCAATTCAACTTGTAAAATTATTTCTAAAGTTCTTGCCTCTCGATTGAGTCAAAAGATTGGTTCATTAGTTGATACTTCTCAGTCTGGATTCATTAAGGGAAGATGTATTGCATACAACATTATTGCTGCTCAAGAAGTGATTTTCAATATTCAAAAAGAAAAAAACTTGGTTATGCTTTTTAAAGTTGATTTTTGCTAAAAGCTTTTTGACTCTTTAGACTGGAATTTTTTCTTCTTGAGATTCTTGAAGCTAGGGGTTTTTGGCAATCGGATTACATGGATACAAACCATTTTTATCTTCCGCCAAAACTCGGGCTCCTTATTAACTGGTACTACTCAAGGCTATATTCACTGTAAAAAGAGGACCCGAGGACAGGGTGATCCTCTTTCACCCCTCCTTTTCGCCTTAGCGGCTGATACTCTTAGTGCCATGTTCTATCACGCAATTAAGTCTAAAGTTCCTGATTGAGTGCAACTTGATCATTCCAACAAAGATCTTCCATTTACAATATGTCGATGATCTTATTATCTTCTCTCAGGCGGTCATGAAGATCTTAAAATTATTAAATTAATTCTTTATCTATTCAAGGCGCTCCGTCTTTCAATCAACTACTCAAAAAGTCGTCTATTTTTCCACCAATTTTTGGTTACCAACCGCCACCCCTCTCGCTAGAATACTTAATTGTAACAGAGATTGTCTCCCAATTACATACCTGGGGGTTCCCCTTTCTGGTAGACGTCCCAGAAGAATAGATTGGACTAAGTTGATTGAATCTGTTCGTGCTAGACTCACATCCTGGAAAGCAATTTATCTTTCTTTGGGGGGTCGCTTAACTCTTATCAACTCTGTGTTGTCCTCTATTCCAGTCTATTGGATGTCTGTCTTCAAACTTCCTATCTGGGTTATTCATGAAATTGACAAAATCAGGAGAGATTTTCTTTGGAAAGGTCCTGGTCTGGGATCTAAAGGTAAGTTTAATTGCTTGGAAAAGAATCTGTCGCCCCCGAAGCATGGGTGGTTGGGGCATCCTTGATCTTCAAGAGTTCAATAAAGCTTTGCTTGGAAAATGGTGATAGAAATTTATTACTATTTCTGATTCTTGTTGGTCTACGATAATTAAAGCTAATTATTTTAACATAGACTCTCCAAACTTCTTATATTCACATCCACCAAGAAATAAGTCTTTTTTTTGGGCAGGAATCAATCCCATACTTCATTCATTTCGCTCCTGCTTAACCAAAATCATTGGTAATGGAGAAAATACGTTATTTTGGCATGACAGATGGTTGGATGGCCAATCTCCCAAAAATCTTTGGGAATCTCTCTTCCTGGACTGTCATGATCCTTGGATTACTTTAAAACAATTTTTTCACGCTCTTAATTCTCAGGGTAATCCATTTAGATCTGTCACTGCACATGTTGTTGCTAGCTTTACTAATCATTTATCGGTTTGTTTTAATGATCATGAAGACTCCTACTCCTGGTTTTTAGAAAAAAATGGTTCCTTCACTGTAAAATCCTTTTATAACTTCTTAATCGATGGAGGAATTCGTTCCCAGTTTTATTCCAACTTCTGGAAAATTAAATCCCCCAACAAAATCACTCTTTTCTGTTGGCTTGCCTGGAAGGATAAAATTTTAACACTTGAGAATCTTTTTAAAAAAGGTTGTAATCCTTTTCGCACATCGACACATGTATTCTATGTCATAATAACTCGTAATCAGGGGATCATCTTTTTATTAAACTCTGACATATCCTGCTCGCATTTTGGTCCCTTCTTCAAATGTTCACTTAGATCCGAAACTTTACCTTCTTCGGCCTCAAATATCTCGACCCATCTGGATTCCTTCCATAAACTCTATTCACAGGAATTTATGGGATCTCTGTTCCAGAGCCATCTTCCGAACATTTGGCTAGAACGCTAAACAATCGTATTTTTTTAACCAAAAAAATGTGCACCTTCTTCCGCTATAATTCTTTAAAAACAGTTTTATATGATCCTTTTCTTGATTTCTGCAGATTCTCGAATCTCATCAACAAGAAGCCTCCAAGGTGTTCGAAGATAAAGCGCTCTTTAAACTTTTTAGCGCCTCCAGATCCGCCCGACTTCACCGACGATATGGCGTCCAACTCGACCTCGGGGAGTAATTCGCATCACTGCCTCTAAGCCCGGCCTCCTGCCTCCCTGGTCAGTCGACTTTGCCGGCCTGATTTCCCGCCTTTTTCCTTTTTCTTTTTCTATGCTCTTATTTTCCTCACCTCCAGTGAGGATAACTCGCTACTTTCTTCTCTTTTTTGCTCGCTCATATTTTCTCACTAGACTTTTATTTTTCCCGCTTTCTTTCTTCATTAATAAATTCGTGGTTTATCCACTTTTATTCAAAAATCTATTTCCATTGTGATTACTTTGAAAATAATACTTTTAAATTTTCTCAT
>NW_024087739.1:0-70608 GCF_009730915.1 Dioscorea cayenensis subsp. rotundata
TCCAACATTAAATCATAATTTCCAACATATATAATCTTAAATAAATAAATAAATAAATAAGATGTACCTTAAAAATGTTATGTACTGTTAATGGATTTACAATGGATTATATGAACTGCATATAAGTTTCCTCCAACATCTCAATTTTTTTATATAAAAAACCAAGAATTTAATTTTTTTTTTTTTAAAGATTTAGCATATCAAACATACCATAATTTAATAAAATATAAATTAATCAAGATATGTGGAGAATAAATAGGCATGAATCATATGGATACTATGATAAATAATTGTCATGAAATCTGAATTGATATAAATAACAATGTTTTACTTAAAAACAAATTTGGTATGATTCTCATGAGAAATGATGAATACTACAAAAACATTTGACCAATATATACAAAACAATAATCCAATGATGGTTTTATGAAAATTGGTGTAAAGTGGGGGTTTAAAACAAAGTACAAACCTAATGATGAGGTTCAGAAGTACAAGCCTCAATTAGTTGTAAAGGGTTATGCTCAAGAATATGGAGTAGATTATGAAGAGATCTTCTTTCCAGTGGCAAGAATGGACATTGTCAGGCTTTTGTTATCTTTAACGGCTGATAAAAATTGGCATGTTTTTCAATTAGATGCTAAAATTAGCATTTCTAAATGGAAACATCAGTGAAGAAGTTTATGTCGAGTAGCCTAATGGTTTTGAATTCCAAGGAAAAGAATAAATGGTGTACAAATTACACAAGGCTCTATATGGTTTAAAACAGGCTCCAAGGGGCTTGGTATAGTAAACTTGATTCTTATTTTCAAATATAAGGTTTTTGAAGGATTTCTAATGAGCATACCTTGTATACAAAGGTTGGAGAAAAAGGAGAGGTGTTACTAGTATGTGTTTATGTTGATGATTTAACTTGAATGAGTTCCTCTCTGTCAATGGTTGATAGTTTTAGAGCTATGAAGAAGACTTTTGAAATGAGTGACCTTGGCATGATGTCTTATTTCTTGAGCTTGGAAGTAAAAACAAGATGCTTTTGGGATTCATATTTTCTAGAAAAAAATATGTGGAAGATTTATTGAAGATCTTTAATATGCTCAACTGCAAGGTTGTTGCTACTCCATTAAATCAAAGTAAAAAATTGCAGTTATGTGATTATTTAGAACCAACAGATGCGATAACTTACAAGAAATTGATTGGAAAATTAATCTATGTAACACATACAAGATCTAAGATTGCATTCCGGTTTAATTTTTTTTTTATCCAAATTTATGCACAAACTACAAAAATTCATCTTGGAGCAACTAAATATATACTCAAGTATTTGGCTAGTTTTGTGGATTTTGGAATTTTTTATAAGAAACAAAATAATTGTCAGTTAGAAGGTAATTCCGATAATTATTGGGGAGGCAATTTTGATGGCAAAAAAAAGCACTACTAGAGGAGTTTTCAGTATTGGATCTATCGTTATCTCTTGGATTTAAAAAGAAAAACAAGTAGTAGTTGCTATTTTATCAACTGTAGTAGAATATATAGCTATGTCTGCAACATACTAGCAAGGGATTTGGTTAAAAAGAATTTTACCAAATTGTGGAATTCATTTTAAGAATCCATTCACAACTTGGTGTGATAACAGATCGTATTGTGATTGCTAAAATTCTGGTTCTATATGGCAGAACTAAACATATAGATATGAAGTTTCATTTTATTCAAGAGTTGGTAACTGGAAAAGCTATGAAATTTAAGTACTGCAACACTGAAGAGCAACTGGTATATATATTTACTAAGTGTTTAGATGCTAAAAAGTAATGCAAATTCAGAGTTTAGTTAGGTATCTGCAGTCTTCAATCAACGAATAATATGTTATATTGATTGAAGACTTGTGTTTCTTCTAATGTGTTTATGCTTAAATGAATGGTTGAGATGTAATCATCATGGTGTGTGCATTAGTTTGAGGCAAGGTTAATGCAGTTGAACTGAGTTAGTTGGGTATAATAAAGTTAGAGTTTAAAGTTAATATATTAACATGTTGTGTCAGATGTCTCTTGTAAAGGATATATATATATATATATATATATATGTAATCATGTGAATAAATAAATGTATGTAGAAGCATCAGTTGCTCTATTTCATCTTGAGACTTCTAGGTTTTCCATCTTCCTTTCCTCTTCTCCTTCACCTCATCATGTTTGCAGACAACAGTATTGAGGTTGCCTTTTGAAGAAAACTTGCAAATTAAAAAATATCAACATATTAGTCTAAATATTTATCCTCTCTAGAGAAAGGGATTTTGCAATAAAACAAACAAGATTGAGTGTAGATGAACAACATGAACAACAACTTCAAAGTTCAGCTTGAATCTCTTTGTACAGCTAATCACTGAGGCAAAAAAATTTAGAATTCATATTATATATACATCTCTACAATGATAAGCAGAACCACATAATCAACTTATAAATAGTTAACACAATAATGACAAACAAATAGACAAAGAAGATTCTGCCCTTTCTTATAACTATAGATACAAATACTCATATTGATTTTGATGTAACATATAGGGATAGTTGATAGGAACTAATGCCATTTATGAAACACTAGTGCACGTGCCAATCAAGTAATATAGTGTGCTTAAAAGTAAGGTTGTTGATCCCACTAACTAGAAAATACTAGTACTAATGTTCGTCATACTATCTAGCCTAAGGCAAGAGTCGGTGAACAAAGTTGAATAAAGGCAAGGATACTAAAGTAAAACTAATGACAAAAACTAACAAGTGGCAAATCAAGCAAGAGAGAAAGGTGGCTGGGCATAGACTTTCTCTAGGGGTTTAGGTTCTAGATAATGGTTGTGTAAGTCTATAAACCTAAATTGAACTGAGAGAATTCCTAAATTATATTACCTCTTTTCTCAAGATGAATAGTAATTGGTATGGTATGTTGATGATATAGATAACCCTATGACCGCAATGCACTCTATGAACTCTTAACAAAAATAGACAATAATTCAAAATATAGACAATTCGTCTCTCAAAGTAATCACCCCCTAGTCCCATACAAAGTAGAAATGAGATCTTTCTCTAAAACTACTCAATATGATTGCAAAGAGGATGAAATCACTTGTCAATTCACTCGCAAGAATTGTCAGAGAAGGACTTTCAACTCCAAAGTACCCTATATCTAGGCTTACTCACAATCCCTTTTAATCTCGGCTTACCTATGCTAGGTGGGTCTCTCGACTCATCACACAAGCACATCAAACATGAATTTATAGCTCTCACCTCAATAGAATCAAAGACGATAGATACATACAATTAAATTCAATAAGAAATGATTGCAATTAATAATCAATGTAAAAGTATGAAAGATCCACAACCAAAGTCAATCAAATCATAAACCCTAGAGTCCATCTATGCCCAAACACTATGTAAATTACTTATCCATTATTGGAGAACATCAATCCAATTCAAATGAAATGAAATACATAAATAGAATAATAAAACTCCCTCAAAGCTCGCAATGTCCTTGGATAGATGAAGTTCGTTGAAGATTCCCTGATATCACAACCGAGGTCTCTCTACAAAGGGCCTTCTTGAAGCTTTGAACCCTTGTCTAATCTCTCCCTTTTACTCTCTTCCACTGGAGAAGATATGCAAAAAATCCCTCCAAATCACTACCCAAAGGGTGGCAAAAGAGTAGAGGAAAAGATGTCCCAAAAAGCCTAGTTTATGGCCATTTATAACCTAAAAATCTGGGGATCCTTACGGGTGGTACAATTCCCGTAAGTGTTCCTGTAAGCTTATCTTCTTGCAACTTATAGGTGCTATAATGCCTATAAGCTCTGTCATAAGCCTCTCTGTTTATAGCTTATGGGTGCTATAGTGCTCGTAAGCCGCTACAACACCTTTATCTAGTGCATCTACTACAATGCTTATGAGAATCCTATAGCCTATGAGGCTACCCACCCAAACTACTCTAAGAACTATATACTTTGCCAAAAAGTGATTAAATTATCTTAAACTTATTTCACTTCATCTATGTGTCCTTGTTTCAACTTGAATACGAAATAGAAGGAATTAAGCACCAAATCCGATCATATATATTCAACATTTACATTCAAAGTGCTATAGATAATAATAATAATAATAATCAAATACATTCATTCAAAAACTTATCAATGATGTTCTCTTTGGCAAAAATGACACTCCATATGCCACCAAACACAAAAAAAAAGTAGCACAATATACAAGTGTCAAGCAGAATAGGTAAGAAATCCAGTATACTTGTGACTTGCATCCACACACACACACACACAAATTTTGAGATAGAAGAAAGATTTGAGCTGAATTCATTTATGTAAGTCATGCATTCTTAATTATATTCTGCAAAGTTAAACCCTACAATGTTGTATCCCAAACTTTTCAATCAATTCAAAACATTGTACCATAAGAACTACAATGTTATATCCAACCCTTTCCTCTCTTATCCTTCCTCATACTATTATTGAGATGTGATTGAAGTGGAAAAGGGTGCATAAGGGACCGGTGGTGTAGATAATAGAGGCATGGAGATAAGGCCATAGAAATCATCAAGTATGGTGTGCATGGCATTGTTCTCATACAAGCTATATGAGAGCTTGGTGTTTGTATTAAAGTCTCCAGTACTATTAGTATAAATATTGTTTTGGAAAGTGTGAGCTTGTACTAATGCTAGTAGAGTCTCTCTATGTTGTAACCAAGCCAATGGTGGCTTAGTATTTTGTTTTAACTGTATTACTTTTGAATATATATATATATATATAATATGAGTGAGAGCTAATAGCTTATTGTTTGGTCTAATACAAAGAAAAGATTTTCTTATTTTTTAATATACAACCAATCCTTTAAACTTCATTTCAACTTGCACTGAATATACTCATCTTTAACTCATTGATCCTCAACATTCTGGTATCAGAGTTGGTTTTATGGTAGCCAACAGCAACCCCGTAAGCCTCTCACAACCATGTGTGCCAATCTTCAAGGGAGAGAACTATGGGAGGTGGAGCTTGAGTATGAAAACTTTCTTCCATTCCCATGAGATGTGGAAGCTAGTAGAGAACAAAGTGGGAGATATTGGAGATGAGGGATAGTAGCATGAAAACAAGAAAAGAGATGCCAAAGTTCTCTGCTTTATTTAGCAAGAAATAGATGAACCAAGTCTTGATCGCAAAGCTGAGTTGCAATTGCTCATAAAGCTTGGGAGATGATAAAAAATCAATATCAAGGCTCAGTGAAGGTGGTGTCTGTGAGAAGGTAGATGCTCAAAAAAAGTTTTCAAACTCTTCAGATGCAGGACAGCGAGAGCATACAGTGCTATTGCTCAAGGGTTATCACTATTGTCAACTATATTCAAAGACTTGGTTACAAGCTCTCAGAGGATGAAGTTGTGTCCAAAGTGTTGAGAAGTTTAGCACCCAAGTTTGATTATGTAGTTATGGCCATGGAGGAGTGCAAGGATACCTCAAAGATTTCTCTAGATGACCTCAATGGCTCCTTGCAAGCTCACGAGATTAGAGTGAATTGAACTACAAAGAAGTTTTGTCACGCCTCGTCTCGCTAGACCGGCATGTGACAACCCGAGAAAAGATATACACCATCTAACCCTTAAGTCGCTGCAAAGTTTACAATTTCATGGATTCACACAACACTAAACACAAAAGAACAAATAAGGGGCATACAAGGTATGGAGCACAATAATAACATAGAGGAAGCAATAATTCCATCAACAAGATAATAAGGGTTCCAAGAGACATACAAGTTACAAATACCACCAGGTTTTCCAAAAAAAAACAAGTATGCAACAATATATGGTTTTAGAACCTAAAGACACTAGTGGATCCATTTCTCTTATACAATGTAAACATGCTCAAGAAAGAACATACATCAATTCTAGAGATGAGGAAAGATGACACAAGAAGATGCCAAGCATTCCATCTCGCTGCAATGCTAGTAGAAGCTAAAACCTAGAAGGGGGAGAGAGGGTGAGTAACCAAAGTCACTCACTAAGTGCAATAGCACAATTCTAAGAGAATATGAAATCAAAACATTTAATTTCCAATAAACAAGCTATTGCAATAATACATATAGCCTTTTAACATTTCAACATATATATAAACATAGTAGTGTATATGGAATCCATAATGAGCACAAAAAGATTAATTTGCTCAAATAAAGATTTCAACATTCATAAATCATAAATTGGCATAAACAAAACATATGTTACAAACTCATCAACAAGGCAAATTTCCAAAGAGTATAAAAGAGTTCACATCTCAAAGATTTCTTTTGCATGAACACATGAATTTCCCAAACATAAAGTTTGCACCCCGATCAAACGAGTAGTGGTCTAGAAAACTTCTCCCAACTCTAGCCATTGCTAAGTTCAGAGCCGTCAAGGAACTCATGCCCTTGACATTGACCCAGCAAGACGCTATGTGGTGAATCTGAGTTGCCAATGCACAAACACTCAAGAATCTCCACACCACTTGAAATGGGCAAATAAAAAGGGCTCCTCCACCCCACATCTATAGGCTAGCAGCGGAGACCCCTGCTATAATAGGTAGGGCTAAGCCCTCCTTCCCCCTCGATGACCATCCAAAACATTCTGTCAAGAACATTACTACCGTAGCCCAACACTTTCATGTATATGTTCAAAACTTATAGTAGTCCTAATAATACAATTCAAATTTAACATATCAAACTTTCCAAACCAGGACAAATATCAGTATGACAGGAATGAAAACCATTTTCATATTCATAAATGCCAAAAGCATAACATGTGTAAAGTCATGAACATTTCCATTCCATTATCTAGAGTTCATATAAGTCAATAGCATAGAAAACCTTTCCAAATCAATCAAAACATAGATTTAATACAATAAAGCCATAAATTAGTTTCATCAAATGATTAAAACATTTACATAGCCTATTAGAATCATGCATTCAACTTAACTCACTCACAAACTTAGGAAGCTAAATTCCACAAGTGTGCTACTCCTCCGCGACTCCTTATCTCAACTGAGCTTTCACTACCTAATCCAAAACACAACCACACACACAAGAACCAAGCGACAAAAGAGAATAAGTAAATGGCAAAATATTAGACAAAAAGATGCACTAGAAAAACCCTAAGTCTATATGCAATGCAACCTGCAAGAGGCCCAGGGTTGGCCCACCCTTGGGTTCAAGGATTCCCAAGAGTTTCCAAGAAGGTTAGCTTTCTTTCAAACCAAGGAAACTAGAGAATTAAGCAAGATTTACTGGTGCTATAGTAAAGCTACAAGAAAATTAAACAAGGGCGCACTGGACGTGTTGCGCCGGCACACATGTGGGTGCAAGCTCTCCCGCGTGAGCCAAAAACAACACCAAATAAACTCTTGAGTACACCAAACCTCTCTCCAAGTCCTACCGAGGCATGTACAAGAGAAACTCAACCAAAGCTTTGAGTCAACACACAAGAAAAGATCAAAATACTACAATTTTAGCGAGAAAGCTCTTCACATGCAGGTTGATCCCGCAACCATGAATGTTAGTGAAAAAGGAAGTTCAAGCTCAATGACCACTTGGTATAATGCAAGAGGCCATGGGAAAACCTTCATTCATGGAAGAGGAAGGAGTGGAGGAGGACGAGGAAGAAGCAACGAATATAGGAATAATGTGCAGTGTTTTAATTACAAGACGTTTGGACATGTGAAAGCTAAGTATTGGGGAAAAGACAAGCACTCAAAGAAGGGAGTCACCCTAGTAGTTGAGGAAAGGAAACTAATAATATTTCATGGCAACTAGCATCTCAGGTGATGAATCAACTTCGGTCTGGTTGGTTGATAGAGGGTGCTTGAATTACATGCTTGGTAAGAGGAAGCTGTTCAACAGTCTTGATGAGTCACAAAAGGTGAATGCTCAACTCATGGATAACAAAGAGATGAATGTGCAAGGTGTGGGTACAGTGAGTATGTGCACTCAGAATGGTGATCTAAGACAACTGCAACAAGTGTAGTTTGTGCCAGGCCTTGTGTACAACCTCCTCAATGTTGGTTAGCTACTAACAAAAGGGTATTCAGTTGTGTTTAAAGAAGACAGTTGCATTATCAGTGATAATCAAATGAAGTTATGGATCATCACAAATCTAAGGTAGAAACAGTATGTTTCCCTTGGAAATTTCAAGTGTTGGAAGGTTGAATGTAGCTGTGAAAAGTCAAAATCCTTCTGATTTGTTACAGGAGTTAGAGTTTTTTTGGCTCATAAGAGAATGGTGTTTGGATTGAAGCAAGGGTCTCAGTGTGAAGACTACATTGTGTCAAAGCAATCAAGGAAGTCTTTTCTCTCAAGGAAATCATGAAGAGCTACAGTGTGCCTCTAATTGGTACACATGGACATATGTGGTCCCATGAGCACAGAGTCTCTAGGAGGAAACATGTATTTACTATTAGTTATTGACGATTTTAGCAGGATGTGTTGGGTCTTTTTTCTCAAAATCAAGGTAGAGGCATTTGAGTGTTTTCAAAAATTGCATATTCTCATGGAGAGGCAAACAGTGAAGAAGCTTAAGATGCTGGTGATTGATCGTGGTGGAGAATTCTCATTATCAGAGTTCTTGAAGTATTGTGAAGATCTTGGAGTCAGGAGAGAATTCATAGCCCCATACACAACCCAACAAAATAGTGTAGCTGAAAAAAAAAAATAGAACCGTGGTGGAGATAGAGCATAGTTTGCTCAAGAATAAAGATCTTACAACATACTTCTACGGAGAAGAAATATCAATAACTATTTACTTGATAAACAGATCTCCAACATAGACCATGCATAACAAGACACTAATAAGGTTTGACATGGGGTGAAACCAATTGTATTTCACCTTAAAGTCTTCAGTTGTATTGCATTTGCACTCATTCCTTCTCAAAAACATCTTAAACTAAATAAGAAGTTTGAGAAATGTGTGTTCATAGGCTATTGTTCAGAGTCTAAAGCCTATCAACTTTATAATCCAATTACCTGTAAAGTAATTGTTAGTAGGGACATTGTGTTTTATGAAGGCTTACGGTGGAGATGGGAAGCAAGCACTCAAGGAAAGGCAGTGATAACTATTAAAGATCCTAGTGAAGACTCAACTGGAAGCGCCAGCAGTCCCTCAAGCTACACAGACACTAGTGGAGAAGCAAGTGAAGATATAACTCTTTCGAAGTTTCAAAACATGCAGAGAAAGCTCAAACTCTCATGTTGCACCCATAGATGGGTCACCATCAAGGAAGACAAAACTATTGTCAAATGTTTATAATACATGCACTTTTGCACCACATGTTGTGGATCCTTTAGAATTTAGAGAAGTAGTAAAGCTCAAGGAATGGCATGAGGCTGCCTAAATTCCACTTGGGAAGAAAGCTGTGGGTTATAAGTGGGTATACAAGATGAAATATAGTGTTGATGCTCAGATACATAAGCACAAAGCCAGGTTGGTGGCAAAGGGGTAGACTCAGCATTAAGGTGTGGATTATGTGAGGTGTTTTTACCGGTGGTAAGGCTAGAGACTATTAGAATTGTTCTTGCTCTAGTGTCTCAAGCAAGCTGGCCAGTATTTCATTTTGATGTTAGGTCAGTATTCTTGAATAGAGAGATTCAAGAAGAAATATTTGTTTCACAACCTAAAGGCTATACAATTGAGGGGACAGATCATATGGTGTATAGTTTGAGAAAGATTCTATATGGGTTAAAGCATACACATAGAACCTGATATAGAAAAATTGATTAACATTTCAAGAAGCATAGGTTTGCTAGAAGTGAGAACGAACATACTCTCTATAGAAAAGTGCATGATAATGGTGAGTGTTTACTGATTAGTTTATATGTGGATGATAGAATATACATAAGTTCCTTCCCTGATCTAATTGAGGAGTTTAAATTTGATATGATGAACATGTTTTACATGTCATATTTGGAAGTGATAAACTACTTCCTTGGATTAGAAGTGAGGTAAAAACCTAAAGGAATATTTGTTATGCAGAGAAAATATGTGGAGGAGCTTCTAGATCAACTCAATATGAAGCAATGCAAGCCTATAGTAACACCAATGGGAGTAAATGAAAAGCTTCAATGTGATGCAAACATTGATTTAGCTCACCCAAGAGTGTATAGGAGTTTAATTAATAAGGTACTTTTAATCCTATACACACTTGACCTGACATTCATTATACAATTAACTACTTGTCAAGGTTCACGAATCAACCAAGCAAACATCATCTTAATGCTTCCAAGCATGTAGTAAGATATTTGGCTGGAACAACAAACTTTGGGTTATGGTTTTCCAGATGTAATGGTGCAACTTTGGAGGGATTCTCAAACAGTGATTGGGGAGGATCTATGTCTAATAGTAAGAGCACTTCAGGATTGTTCTTTAGGTTTGGTTCAAGTGCAATCTCTTGGGGATTAAAGAAGCAAGATATTATCGCTCTATCAACAACAGACGCATAATACATTGCAGACTACATCTTTTGTATGTTAAATTGTTTGGCTAAGAAGAGTTCTATATGATTGTAGAAGTATTATTAAAAATTCCACTGTGCTTTGGTGTTATAATCAATCAGCTATAGCAGTGGCCAAAAATACAGCTCTTCACGGAAGAACCAAACACATAGATATTAGATACCACTTTATCTAAGGGCTAGTTGCTGAAGAAGTGATTTCTCTGCATCATTGCCCATAAATGATCAGCTGGTGAACATCTTCACTGAAGCTCTTCCTACAAAGAAGCACATTGTCATTAGGAGTCAGCTTAGAGTATGCACACTTCAATCAAGGGAGGATGTTCAAATGTGATTGAAGTGCAAAAGGATGTAAGAGGCATCGGTGGTGGTGGCAATTGACGGAGGTGTAGAGATGAGGTCACAAGAGTCATCAAGTATAGGGTACATGACATTGTTCATGTACAAGCTATGTGAGATCTTGGTATTTGTATTAAAGTCTCAAGTACTATTATTTGAAGTATTGTTTTGGAAAGTGTGAGCTGGTATTAATGCTAGTAGAATCTCTCTAAGTTGTAACCAAGCTAATGGTGGCTTAATCTTTTCATTTTAACCTTATTACTGTTGAATATATATATATATATATATATATATATATATATATATATATATATATATATATACGAGTGAGAGCTGATAGCTCATTAGTTGGTCCAACACAAATAAAAGCCTTTCTTGTTTTTAATATACAACAAATCATTTTACATTCCTTTCAATATACACTTAATATAGTCATCTTCAGCTCGTTGATCCTTAATAACTATCATTACACTTTTTCTCATCCCTCCAAATATCTAACTCCACTTTCTTACCCTTCTTCTTCTTCTTCTTGGAATCTTTTGTATAGGAAAAATCATGGTTAAGCCCCACCGTCTCTTGCAACCGATCATAATGGACCACTTTAATATCTTCCTTATTTCCTCTTCCTATCCCCTATGTCCCTCCTTCCATTCATATCTGATGAGGACTGCAGTGGTGAAATTTTCAACTGAAACATCAGCAAACTCCTCCATCATATGGTCAGCTGGAAAGTTCTTCATATATTCTCAAAATTGCCGGAGCTCGGCTACCTCCTCAAAATCATAGGTAAATATTTTGAGTGAGTATTGTACTATAATTAAATTTCATTTTGACTATTAAACTTCATTTTGTAGCATTTTGGTTACTCAACTTCAATTTGGTTTCACAATGATGGTACTAAGAGGTTTCTGGAAGAAATTTGATGACATTACTGCTGGAATTGTCTTGTTGGTAGTAATTCACCGAGTTATTTACTGACACATACATGTCACATCATCAATGATGTCAATGTGACTACCTATTATGCAAATCCACGATGTCCACACATACATAATAGGTGGTGATGTGGACATCATAAATGATGTTGCATGTATGCGTTAACAAATGACGCTTGTGAATTACTTCTGACGAGGCAATTCTGACAGTAACGTCATCAAATTCCTCTCAAAAACCTCTTTGTACCTTTCTGAAGAAACCAAATTAAAATTAAGTAACCAAACTAATATAAATTGAAGCTTGATGCTTAAAGTGAAAATTGACCATAGCATATATAGTACCCACTCAAGATATTTACTTTCGGCTATGATTCTAATAAGAAAGATATTTGTATAATAATAAAGTTATTTGTATATTCCTTTATATTGTATTCCATACATATTCTCTTATTTGTCCTTCTATAGATAAGAATTCTATTCTGAGTAGGGGATTTTCATTATACCTAAGTTAGGCCTAATTTTATGCTCTTGTATTTGTATATAATCAAAGCTATGAATGAAGATTGTTAACTTTTGTCTTTCCCAATATCAATTCCAAATTTTCTGTGTGAGATTTTAACCATTATCATGATATCATAGCAAGGTTCTTCTCCACCACATTCTATCTCTTTATTGAAGGAGTGTGTGCCCATTCAAAGGAGTGAATTGTGTCAATTAGCATCTGTTGTACCCTGTCCTAATTTTAGACCTTGGGCCTTTTTTAGATTTGTGTGCATGCATTAGGGGTAAAATGGTTATTTAGCATTAATGGCATCCTTGCATGATTGTGTAGTAGCTTTTGTGTGAAAACCAACCAAAAACTAGGGGCAATTCAGTCTTTTGGACTATTTCTTTTTTATTTTCTATTAGAAGTGCATTTTGGCCATTTCTCTTGTTTAATAAAAAAAACAAGAGGATAAGATCAAGCAACGTTGGTTCTTCTCCTTCTCTCATTTCTTTCTTTCTTCTTTTGTTTTCATTCTTTCCTTCATTTGACCGAGTAACCAACTTTGAAAACAAAAATCTCCAGCAAGCTTTTTAGGCGAATCAAAGCTTCTACTCTCTTCCTCTCATCCTCTTGAGCTTAATAGGAGCTTCAATCCAAGGTTTTTGTATTTTTTTCTCGTATTTAATCATTTTTTAAAATCTTTGAAAACCTAGAATACCCCATTGATTGAGTTGTTTTTAGGTTCAAATCGAAGCCAGTGTTATAGTGATTCATTTATGTAAATGTTTGTGAGAAATTTCTTGATTTGGTGATGTAAATTGGGAATAAAACATTGTTTAAAGGCCGGTTTTAATGTAGCATTTTCTGTGACCTGTAGCAATCCTGAGTTTACTATAGCACAAAAAAACTTTTCAGCCTTTCTTGTATTTATTTTATTCAAATTGAATCCCTTCTTACTTGGAATTCATTGGAACTTGGTTTCCTTCAGTTTGAAGTCATTTGTGTTCAAAATGATGTCATTTTGCCCTAAAATCTTAGAGTTCTTGTTCAACATATAACATTGCATTTGCACGCATTTTAGTTTTCATTCTTGTGTCCATTAGTTCTTGGATTCCCTGATTGTATCTAGGTGGTGAAGCATCCTCTAAGGGAAGGAAATTGCCGACCAGTGAGCTTGTCTCAAGGCGAGACGAATGGTTCAGTGAGTCGTTCAATTCGTAATTGTATAGATTTAATAAGAGTATTATAATATTTTGTTATGTGTTTTATAACATAAATTGGATGATAAATCATATTTCATTGGATATATATATATATATATATATATAGATATATTGAACATGAACTTATTTGGAATGGTTGAACCTAGTATACTTATACATATTTATTTTGAAAGAAGCATGTTTACATGTGCGTGTATTTACATGCAAATGGAATATGGCTATTCAAACATCATATAGTGGATTCCCGTGAGTTGGAATTGGAAAAAATTACATTGTGGCATTTGGTTTTGATGGTGACTATGGACTTTAATCCGACACTATAGTGGGAGTCCTATAGTTCAGCCTGATGAGAGGCAGCGTGGTCAACCTTGAGTTTACCCTGGTTAAGAGGTGTGTGGAGCCATTGATAGGGGGTTCTTTTATGTGAGAAATCCGGGTTCATCACACGGGGATCTCAATGGCCAACGTCAAGGTTATGAATACCTTGATGGCTCTCAACCTAGTCGCGATGGCGGCTAAGTTGGGAAGTGTTTTTAGGCTAAAGATTTGAGATTGCTTTTACTGTTAAGTTGTGCAAAACATATTATTTTGGATTGTGATGAGGGGGCAAAGGCCAACTGTCACTCTTAGGAGGGCAGTCTCTCACAAAAATTTATATTTACTGGGAAAATGTTACTAACCTGTACTATTTATAAATCATTATGATAACTGTTAATCTATTGAATACTTGGACCTACCTTTTTATATTATTATTGTGGTAATTACTATTAGAAATGCTTTATCACTCTGTTATATCTATATTGTCAGCACTCACTGGGTAATATCTGTTACTCATCACTCTCCTTATTTTTTTCTCAGACTACGATGTTGGACTTCGTTATGCTGGGTTGCAGTAAACTGACTTATCTATTTCCCTTTTTAAGGTTAGTTGCAGTGTGCATGTAAACTCTATGCATCCACTGGACTTGAGCTTTTGTGTATTGTTCCTGTATTTTATATTTCTTTGGTTGTATTTGGAACCCTGGCTAGTTCTGTTGTGGATTTTGTCTCCTAGTTTAGTAATTGTGATAGTAGGTTTGTTTTGAGCCTTACAATGACTAGGAGGTAGGACTGTGAGCCCCACCCCTTAAATTAGATCCTAGCCGTCAATGCAAGCTTTTTCAATCAGGCCCATTGATTTATAAGATTTTAAAGCCCTTGCTCTTATCCTTACGGTTACGAAATATCATGATCTGATTGCAGCTCCACCGCCACGACATCTTATAAAAGAAAAACCCTAGCCCTCTTTTCATTTACTTCATGGTGGTGCCGGCGGCAAGGATGAGTGGATCTTCTTATCGAGAGTTGTTTTGCTTCTTTCAAGGTAGGATCTTTAAGCTTTATGCATAATATTAATGATTATTATTGATGTCGGTTGGCTCTAGATTTCTTTCTTTCTGAAACCCTAAAATTTGTTCCTATTTGTGATTCACCTTTAAACTTTAGATTTAGCCCTTGAGTTTCTAGGGTTTGTTCCCAATTTGTAGTTTGAAGGAGTTTTGTTTCACTTTTTATGTGTGCACCTAAGCATACTCTTAGGATCTTGATCATGATGTTTTTATGGATTAAATCACGTCTCAAGGATGAAATCTTGTAGGATATGTTTGATGTAATGTGAAGTATAGTTGATTGAGATACAATCTTTCTCCATGTGAATGGAATTGTTAACTGTTTTAGTTTGATAGGTTTCAGATTTTTGTTTTTGAGTATAGCAGAAATCCCTCTCCGATTTTAGAGATCTTAGAGGAAGAACTTGGAGGACAGTAAAATTTAAAAGTTGTATATTTTGATGTTACCTAAATACCTGCAAAATTTTAGATTTTATGCATCTATAGTCTGTGAGATATAGCCTTATTAATATAATTGTCTCGGATGATATTTCTGTGCAGAACTTGAAGAATCATGACCAATTTTGATAATCAGAGAGATTGAATTAGATAAGGTGAAAAATAAGAAAGTCGTTCATTTTTGAGTTGTCTAACTGTCAGTAAAATTTCATTACTTTTAGTGTTGTAGGTTGAGAGATATGAATATTTTAAAAGTATATGTCTGAATTATAAGTTTGCAGAAATACTTGGAGATTCAATTGAATGTTACAAATTGAGTAGTACTATAAATTATGTGAATTTCGGATATGTCATAGTGTTAGGCGTCTATTATTCCCAGAATTTTGAAATTTGTGATTTGGAAAAATGTAAGTGAAGTTATGAGGGTTTTAGTACTCATTGATCATGTTGAAATTATTAATATGGCTTTTAGAGTGGGTAATGGTTATTGTAACCCCACAATAATCAATATTTGGGAGTGTAGAATAATGGCTTGAACTTTTTGCATTTGTACTCTTCTAAAAATCTTTTTTATACTATTGCTTGTTAACCTCGATTTTGTTATTGAAAGCTAATAGGATCTCTTCCCAAATATAGGATATGCCAAAGGTGTAAGGTTTGGGAGTATTTTTGGGCGTTAATCAGGTAAGTATCCCACATATAAATCCTATTATATGTATATTCTTGAAAAATTCTAGTTTTCTAAACTTTTGAAATTTTTAAGAAAGATATTGATTATTTTAAATTATATTTTGAATTATTTTCAGAATTTCTTTAAATTATTTGAAATTTCAAGTTAGTGATATTTTATTTTGGACTACAATTATCATAAAGGTTTGAACATCTATTTAATTTTTAAAGTTTTAGACAGCTTATCTAAATATGTATTATTTAAATTCTGAATTTCAGATATTTTAGTTAATTTCTGATTAATTAATGTTAATATTGTTTTAAAATTATTTGTTCATGTTTGGATTAAAATAATGGGTTTATTTTGCTATGATAAAATGGGATCATGCAACTGTTAAAAATTTTGTTTGGCAAATTACTCATATTTTGCCCCATCTGAATTTTGATAGTTTATTGTTTGTGAACCGAAAGTATTTTGAAATAGAAACTAGTCCCCAAATAACTTTGCAATAACCCTGTCACTGGGGGTTAAACACTGACCGTGTCGACACGTATTTTGTTCTAGAAACTATAGTTTCCCACCGCTTTCCGTCGGTGAAGAATAACGGCCTCTGATAATTTTGGCTCGGGGTCACCGAGGGTAAAATTATGACTTTGTTAAACTTTGTCTCGGGTCACCGAGGGTAAACATATGAATTTTGTGATTTTGTTTTGGCAATAGTTGCTTGGGGGACCTATATGCTCAGTTTTGACATCTGTGTTTACTTGAAATAATTCTGAATTTTGATTTTCTCATTTTGATAAATTATGATTTTGTGTAAAGTGATCCCAATATTTTTAGTAGGTGCTTACTGGGCTGTCAAGTTCATAATTTGTTGTTTAATATCTTTTCAGATCAAGAGTTGAGTTGAGTGGCGGATAGCTTAGCGGGGATCGTTAGGCAATCGTCGAGTATTAGCATGTAATAAATCCCTTGTTTGTGGGCCCTATGTTTTATTTGAATAAGTATATATTGTTTTTTTGCGATCCATTGAATTTGATTCTTTATTCTATTTTGGATCAGGTTTTGAGGCCTTGTATGCCTACTTGGTTTCGGCCTTGTAGGTGTATGGCCGTTTGTCGACATCCCGGGTCCATAGAGCTGGGTTTGGGGCGTAACAAAGACATTGTAGCGTCCATTCCTTGTTGTCATGGCGATTGCCATGTGCCCGGCTAGGGTCAGGGCGTGACAGCATCAATGTATAATGACACCTTGATTGATCTAACAATCATGAGTATATACCATGGTAATAAATCTCATTGTTTTGAGCTTGTTCGATTCTCGGAGCATTGGAAAAATAGGAGTGAAAGGTAGAGGAGGTCATGGTTACGGACTTGGTGATGCTAATCAGGTAAATAGAGCCATGGCCAATATTGCTCAAAGTCAAGTCAATGTTGAAGTTCATAAAGTCGGAACATCAACCAATACAGTGTAGATGTTGTCTTTCACCCAATGTCATTACTAAGTACAAGCAGCTCCAGAAACATGATTTATGGTGCACTCTCTGGTAAAAAATTCTCTTCTATGCATTTGTTAGATTAGATTATTGATAGTGGTGCATCACACCATGTGTCAAACAACACTGAAATATTTGAGAATGTTTGAAAAGCTAGAAATAGTGAAAGCTATTATTCTTGATGAGAATTTATTAAAAGCAGATAATATAGGGGATGTTGTTATTAATCAATATGTCAAGTAAAAGGATGTGTTGTATGTCTCGGGATTTAAATGTAACTTAGTCTCCGCAAAAAGATTAAGTAAAGAGATGCAATAGAAATAAGGAAAGACAAACGATAAAAGATGGGGCACCCGAACATTACTCACCCTAGGACTATTGTTTCAAGTATAAGACTAATCATTATGTCTCCTAACTGATGTTTAATGAGTCATGGAAATCCTACAACACACGGTCCTAAACCTAAGGTCAACCATGATTAACCCTATACTATGCCCCGACGGCAAGGAATACTCTCGACGCCTCACACTGTGCAAGGTTGCTTAAAGCTTTAGAGACTCCAAGTGATAAATCCTATTCTCTAATATAGATCTAACCCTTTGGTTTAGGCGAAAGACCCCTAGTCACAATTAAGCCCCAGTACTAAGGATTACTTCAATATTTCACTCTGTTGCTCACGCAACTAAGCCCCAGTGGAGTTTGTCTCTTAGAACTTCACTCTATTGTGACCACAAAGAACTCTTGGAACATGGAGGTAGGATAAATCACACTAGAAGGGAAAGGGGACGTTCTGCTACCTCTCGACTCACCCTTTCGACCCTCTTCAACCTAGCTTTGTCTAATTTTAGTAAAGTGTCACTCATTCATAAGGATTACCAATATAGATTCTCAACCTTAGTGTCACTCTAAGGGAAAATCAATTCAACAAGCATTCAAGGTTGGAACTCAACTAAAGACATTAATTAAAGAAACATAATAAAAGGTCAATAAAATAAAATCATCCTAGGGTTTACAAATCCAAGCACCCACTAGGGGTTTAGCTCTCCATGGAGTAATATACAATTAACAATGAAATCGAATGTAAAAGAATGCAATCCATAAGTAAAACCCCCTTGTAGTCCGTATCGATGGTCTTACGGAGTCGCCTCGTCTTCTCCAAGGGTTCCCTCATCAGGCCTAGGGCACACCTCATCGAATCGATACCGATGAAAGCTCTCCCAATAACTATCTTACGAAGGAATGCGATGTTGAAGGCCGTAGAACCACTCCAAAGAGCTAGCCAAAGCCTCTCCAAACCTTAGCCGCGAGCGACTCCAAAGATTTGGAAAAGATGAGAAAAGGATCCTTGAAAACATCTAAAATTACGATATTTATAAGGGCTAGAATTGGGCATCCACACGAGCATGTGGAATTTCCACACGGCCGTGTGGATTTACAAAAAATCGGTTTCCTCCGAGCTATGAACAGTAATTGCTACAATGATTTTACTACAGTAAAGTGCTACAGTACTTCACTAAAATACTCCTGAATCCATTCTTATCATCAAGGCCACATGAATGGGCATACATCCATGCGTTATATTGCGTCGTGTCTTCAACTAAACCACATTGACGAAGATCTTGCTAGTATTGCATAAGTCGGAACACATGAGTGTGACTGCCTTTATGCCTCTCCAATTATATGTTCGCTCAAGCAAGATGGAGGTTGGCACATGCTCACATGTCTTTGAGCACAATTTGTGTCTTCGCATTTGTTCAATCCAAGACTTTATCAACAAATGCATTCATGATCTACTTTTGCTTCCTTTCTTCCATAATTGCCTCCACAACCCTAAATGCATAAAAGAGCACATATACACACGTATAAGCGATAAAATATGAGAAAAGTAATGCTCAATGTAAGAAAAGAATACTTCATATTACTTATACATAAGCACTTATCAGAAGAGTAAGGAGTTATCGTACAAGAGTTTGGGCCATCTTTCTGATCGGAGTTTATCATACTTGTCTGCAATTTGTGATTTCACTTATGATAACAAAGGTATTGAACCTTATGATGCATGTCATCATGCAAAACATACAAGAATTCCTTTTTCTTTCTTAAGAGCTCATTATTTCTTAACCATCATAGATGATTTTACCTTCAGTTCATGGGTTTATCTTTTGCATGACAAGTTAGAAACTACAAAATTTTAGTCTCATTTTGTACTATGTTATGTAGACAATTTAGGTTTGATACTAAGATGATTCACAATGATAATGGAATAGAATTTTTGGGCACTCTTTGAAAATTTTGCCTTAATCAAGGTATAATTCATCAAACCTCTTATGTTGGAACTCCATAACAAAATGCCAGAATGGAAAAGTGGAGAGGAAGCACCAACACATCCTCAATGTAGCCAAGGCTTTGCATTTTGAGGATATTCTACTTTGAAGTTTTGGGGAGAGTGTGATCTTGCGGAAACTTATCTTATTAACTATACACCAAGTAGTGTGTTTGGAGGTTGTACACCATTTGAAGTCTTATTTGGAAGAGCACCCAAATATTCTCACATTAAAGTATTTGTGTACCTTGGCTATGCTAAAAGGCAAGGTGCTGGAAAAGATAAATTTGGAGAACTGGCGGAGAAATGTATATTTGTTGGTTATTCATATGGAGAGAAATAATGGAGAATGTGTAGTTTAGAAAATCAAGATATTTTTGTGTCATGAGATGTACACTTTTATGAAGATGTCTCCCTTTTAAGCAATAATGAGGCTTGTGAAGTAGAGGAGGTTCCAAGTAAGGGTGGCATGTTGTAGTGGACGATAAAGCTAGTCCATTTGGTAATTATGGGAGCCTTGTAGAGGATTCCAATGTGCCTTGGAATCATGATGATGGACAAATGAACACAAATAAAAGAACTATGCATGCAAATCATCAAGAATTGGGCTCTGATGAACCTGAAATGGAACTGTCTATGGAAAATATGTCATAAAGGGATGAAATTGCACATGTTTTAGAGGAAATGAGACCCCATCGAGAAAGAAGGCACCTTGAATATTTAAAGGACCATGTGTGTGATGCAGTGGTAGCGCCATCAGATGAGAATCTAGAGCAAAAGGTATCTACAACTAAGGCTCATCCTTTGTCACACTACATTTGCTATAGTAACTTTAGCTCATCTCACAAAATATTTTGAGTGACGATCAATTCTCATGATGAGCCAACAAGTTTTGCACAAGTTGTCAAAGATAAATGATGGGTTGAAGCAATGAACAAAGAGATTGAGGCATTAGAAGAAAATAAAACATGGAAGGTTATCGACTTACCACCTGGGAAAAGGTAGTTGGACACAAATGGATCTACAGGATTAAATATAAGGTAGATGAAAGCATTGAACACTTTAAAGTAGATTAGTGGTGCAAGGCTTTACTCAAGTTCTAGGTGAAGATTATATAGAGACATTTGCTTCGGTAAGAAAGCATGTATCTCTTCGTGTTTTCTTGGTAGAGGCAATGGCAAAATGATGTGAACTTCATCCAATGGATGTAAAAAAACGTGTTCTTGCATAATAAAAAACTTAGAAATTTTGACATATTTCCTTGGGATAGAGGTAACTTATGCTCCTACTAGGCTATTTTTAGATCAATGCAAGTTTGTTTTGGATATCTTGAAGGAAATTGGATTAACAAGATGCAAACTAAGAGACACTCGAATTGAGTAGATCGATTCAGAATCATTGATTGGGGCATGCGAATGGTGCTTTTTATTCTTATCAAGAAACATATCCCAGAAACATATCCCAGCTTAGTAGCATGGTTATTGTATTTGAAATTACAAGGCTTGATATTACATATGTTGTACATGTATTTAGCTAATTTTTCCAACAACTCATAATTGAACATTAGGACGGTCTTGTGCATGTGTTGAAATATCTTAAAGGTTTCCCAGGGCTAGGTATATTGTTAAGTCAAGAATGTGACATGGTACTACATGCATATTGTGATGTAGATTGGACAATCTATCCTTCAACAAGGAAGTCTGTGACTAGATTATACATTCAACTTGGTTTTTCACTTATTTGTTGGCTAAGCAAGAAGCAATCTACATTATCTCTATCTTCAACATAAGCCAAATATCCTGTAATGGCCATGGCTACAAGCAAAGTGAAATAATTACAATGTTTATTAAGTGATCCATTTGTACCACAGTTAGTAGCCACTAGTCTTTTCAAAGACAACAATGCAGCATTATACATTGCTAAGAACCCAGTTTTCCATGAAAGAACTAAACACATCAAAGTAGATTGCCATTTTGTTTGTAAAAAGTTACTTTCAAGAGAACTCTTGCCACATTACCTTCCATTACATTTGCATTTGGATGGTTTATTCACTAAAGGCCTTAGTAAACACCCATTTCAGTTTCTCCTATGCAAGTTGGCCATTTTAGATCCCCATGCTCCAACTTGAGAGGGAGTAATAAGGAAGTTATTTGTATATTCCTTTATATTGTATTACCTATATATTTCCTAGTTTGTCTTTCTAGTAGATAGGAATTCTATTATGAATAGGAAATTTTTAATGTACCTAAGTTAGGCCTATTTATGCTCTTGTATTTGTATATAATAAAAGCTATGAATAAAGATTGTTAACTTTTGCCTTTTCCACTATCAATCCCTAATTTCCTAGGTGAGATTTCAACCTTTATTAGATTCCTTGATGGTAAGGCTATAGGGGATGGATCCCACGGGAACATCGGTGATGGAGGTATCAAGCACAAATTCCATTTCAGAGGTGATATTTGGGTTATCAGAAGGAGGAATAAGGTTCTTCATTTTCTTGGCGGCTAGGAAGAAGTTGGGAATCAGGGGAATGATGAGGGAGGGAGATGCAGTTGAGAGGGGATTGAGAGCCATCAAAGACAATGCAAAACTAGCTTTTGGGATTGGAATCGATGGTGCTCTGATCATTGGAGAAGGCCTAAGGAACTCTGGTAGCAATGGCAGCAGCAGCTTTGGAGGTGACAAAGAATGATTTCATGTCATTTCAAGTGACAGAGAATGGCTTTGGAGAATTTTATTTTATTTTAATATAGATAAGAATATATTTCTTGATATATGTACTCCCTCCAATATTTTTTACATGTACATGTTAAGTAAATTATATGGATTAAAAAAGTTGATTAAATTAGTTAATAATCTAAAATTTATAAAAATTATATTAATTTTCAAAAATTACCCTTATTTAAAATATGCTTTAAAAAATGTGTAGTTGAATATAATTTATTAGAAGTTGTAAAATTACATTAAATATTAAGAGTCAATTTGGAAAAACAATATTTAATGCTTCACAAGTTTTCTAAATAAACAAATAAAAGGAATCAAAGAAACTTCTAAAATGAGACATGTATAAAGAACCAGAGAGAGTATTTGATAAAGATATGATATATATATATATATATATATATAGAGAGAGAGAGAGAGAGAGAGAGAGAGAGAGAGATTGGTTTTTAATCTCTAGATCATCTAATGGATTTAAATCCAACAGCTACATATCTTCTCCATAGTATCCAATGTGATGACAATATCATCACAGTGCTATAAATAGTACTATCTGTAATGTATGTTTGATGAACAATACCATCACATTGATGTATTTAACCAACATACAAACTGTACCTATACAATCTTGAATATTAAATCGGATTTGCATACAAAAAAAAATTATAAACAAAAACAATTCCACCTAACTCATTCCAATGCAAGGATAGGGTTTATTACACTATTCATCTCTATCTTGTTTCATACTTGTGTCAATCTCTAGGTGGGGAGAACCCGATTGATCTTTTGCCATATATATATATATATATATGTCTTTTCGATAAAGAGATGATAAGAATATTCATAAATTTGATAATAAATTTTATTTCCAAATTATTTTGGTTTTCCCATAGTGAGAATTATTTCTTAGTTCATGTCACTTTTCAAACATAGCATAAAATCACGTTGGCAAAATTATATACACCCTCTTTTCTTAAACTTCATATTTTTAAAAAACATTGATGTAAGGTCTTGTCAAGCATTAATATATTGTCCTTTTTACCTTGCAGAAGAAGGTACTTGCTTTTTTATTCTTCTTGTTCTTCTTTCTCCTCCTCCTCCTCTTTGCCAATGCACAAAAGAATTTATTCTCCTTACCACAGACCTTTATCTTATTTGTGGACTATATCAAGCACTTCACTAAAGTAGTGTCTCAATGATGAAGGTCTCGGTCCTTCAAGACATTCAAAGTGTGTCCACTAGTTGGCTATTAGAACTTCATGAAAAGTTGAGTGGGAAACTTCAAGTCAAAGATGACCAACAAGTCCCACCAAAGGTTAAGTGAAAAGCTTAGTTGAAGTGCAAGGTAGAGACGATGGGAAATTGCCTCTAAGAACCCCCTTACAAAGGTATATGTTTTTTCATTATATTATGGATTTTTTTTAATGGCTATAGTAATGACTATCTCAACTATGCAAGATTTTCTTGTTGCAGGCTTTGGTGGATACATATTATAGTATTATGAGTTATAAGATAGAGGGTCATGTCTTAGAGTTTACTGCTTCACCTGATGGGAGTCAATATTAAATGAAATGCACTAACATTAGACCTTGAAGGTCCTTGGGTGAGAGTGAAGTATTTAATTCCATATGAGCATGAGATAATATCAAGTATTAGGTCACAAGGTGATTTTTTTAATAGATATGTAACATTCACTATATATGTAAAAAAAATGGTAGATATGATGGACAAGGTGCAAAATAGAATGACAAATGCTTCTTCTAGATTGTATCCATTTATTCCCTTTTGAAAAGGGATGATATGTACTTATTGTAGCTAATTTGTGTTTAGTGAGCCATGTTATTGTTTATTTTTTTATTGTTTTTGTTTATTTATCTAACTAATTGTTCATTTATATCTCTTACTTTAAAGTATGTGTACAAATTATAATTAGTTTTGGTTAGAGAGCCTTGTTGTTGTTTAATATTCATTATTCCAATTTGCATATTGTTAAATTCATTCAGATTACCATAGTCAAAGATCTACTATCACAAAGTGGCTTATTTAACTCTATCCCATGTTGCTATCACACTTATTTGGGGATCCATAACAATATCGAGTTCTTTATGAAATTATGAGATAATTGTTGTTTATCAATGTTATGAAAGTACGAAACACTACAAGTATGCATTGTATGACTTTGCTATCAATTTCAAATTTTACTTCATAATAAACTATAAACAAAGAGTTATTGTCATATATGCTATCATTGGTTTCTATTGATATGTCAATACCTTGAGAGAAGCTAACCTCCCCATGTTCATACAATCATTTATCGTATTATCATTATGCATAAATTTCTTTCCACAAAAAGCATGTCTGCAAGTGATGAACAAGAAAATCAAATAAACATGGCTAACGTTAATATATAATTAGAAAGTTAGATTATTGAACACAAATAATCAGTGATGAACAATAATTCATAATAATAGTGTCGAACCAAAGTGATTGGTAAGAAAACCTTAAGAGTGAACACTAACACTAGAAATACACATTTCTGGAGGCAATCAATTAGGAATTACTAATCTTGAACAAAGGTTTTGAGCATTAACTAAAATAAATGAACATTAAATTAAAACTAAAAAACAGTAAGGAATATCATCATTTTTTATTATAAAGTAAGTGAATCTTGAAGTGTAGCTCAATATAATAGAGGCAAAAGTCAATACATGAATGACATATTGTGGCTCTTCAAGCAATTCTAGTTTTTGATTTGTCACTTGATGGCATCACATCTTTATGGTATAAGATGCACTGTAATAGTAGCTTGAGAGTCTACAACTGGTGGGTTGATGGGATCCAAATCAATTGTTGTCGTTTTGAAGTGGGTTAATTATGATGGTTGCTTGAGAGGCCTTTGGAAATGGTGACTTAATGAGATTTAGGTCAATAGTTGTGACCTTCTATTGTAGTTGTATTGTAGTTGTGGCCTAAGACTCTACAATTGATGTGGATGCAAAATCTCAACTTGCATCTTTCGATTTATCATTAAATTCTAGATCTTGAGTTGGTATAAATTATGGTGTCTTGTTCTACTGGTGGATATAATATTGTCTAGTCCATTAGTGGTTCCTTAAGTGTCATCCATCTAGTGATAGTAAAAGCCCTCTTAAATTGGTTTGGGGATTTTTTTTATCAATGAATTCCGTAAAATTAGGATGTAGACATTGGTAACATTATCAAACTTCATATGCTTGGTATTCACCATGGTATATAGGCATACATGACTTGTGTTCTGTCATTTATTACTCCATAAAAGTGTCTTGGTATAACCTTGAAAATCAAGTAATAATCAAGAAGTGTTTGAAAACTACTATAAGTGCACATAGAAATTTAAAAGTAAATAACTTTCATGAAAATAATTAAATATAACTAAAAATGAATATATAATGCAACAAATAACTGGATAAGCTAGAAACTAAGTAGACAGTTACGATAATTATCATTTCATCTTGAAACTAAGCTACAAACATACACTTTACTCAATAAACACCAATCCTAAATATTTGCAAACTATAATAAATGACATCAAATTACAAAAAATAGAAAACACTCATATTAAATGAATTAATCTAGTATTAGGTAGAACACTAATTACTTGTCCATTTGAGAGTTAACACAAACAAGGTCATCTATTGCATATTATCCACCCATGCAAAACTTACAAGTCATTTCCTCTAAAAGATAAAATTCATTATTATTAAAGGTTGTTTGTGACACTATGAACTATTTTTAGCTGAGAGTCAAAGGGTTCCTTTTCTTTTCTATGTTTTATTATCATAAATCTTAATTTCTCTATAATAGCCCATCATATATTCCTCGAATCAACTTGTAATAAGCTGATGGGATCAATCTTAAACTGGTTTGCTAGATTTAGTTCAAAATTTTGGTTAAAAATAGCAATCTACATTATATGGAATATAGATATTTTTTTCTTATCATTAAACAGATAGACATGCCGGTAAATGTGTTGTGTAAGAAAAGAAACATGTATAGCACAATAACAAACAGTTTCTTTACAAATTAAATAGATAGAAATCATCATAACTAGATATAATAATTTATTACATCAGATTTTAAGTAGTATAGTACAATATTAAATACTTAAAGCAAAATGTGAAAAATAAAATCTAATATTAAGATGAAAATTGATAAACTAAGCGTAAAAGAAAATTATTGGCTACTAATATAGTATTATTAATGATTTATGTGCTATAATAAAGGGATAATGATATTATATAATATCTTTATTTCTATAGTAAATAATAACAATGCTTACTTTCTTCCCGTCATATAACTCGATCAAGGTGCTAACACCAGCTTGTTCTTTTTAAGCTATTCCCACAATAACGCAAGGTGCATGTTCTTCCAAAGTGGATCTTTTTCCTATTCTGGCCACTTTATAAAACAAAATATTTAGTGCAAAGGAAAATCACCTATATGAGCTCATCAAACACTTACTTCAGCAAGTGTACTGCATTCCATTCTTGGATCAGGGGTCCACATCCATAAAGTAACTAACAGTATTTGTCATTGTATCTTGCACTATCTTTGTGACATCTTGTCTTTTATTTCCTGTATGGTCAAAACAATTGGTATAAAGTAACACCTTCCATTCAGAATCTTCCTATATTAGTTGGTCATATTCCTCTTAATAGCAGAAACAAAAATTTCCAATTCAATCAACAAATTAGCCATGGCAGTAAATAGTTTCATAAAATACTAACTAGAAAGGCACTAGGTTTTAATAGTAAATGGTATTTTAAGTGGAAACATTTATAGGAAACGGGTATCCGACAATGCACCAAAGTAGTATTAAAAGTAAGTGTTTTATATTCATTAGAAACAAGAAATAAATAAATTAAACATGAAATGTTATATATCATCACAATCACATATACATGAAAAAAAAACTTTGAAGAGTGACATATGCCAGGTGGAACTACATATATATATGTATATATGTTAGAGTTAGGCTTGATGATTAGCATCATTTTGACATGTGTCAACAGTGACATGGCAAAGCTTGATGATGTCGCAACTTATGGTGACATGGCAAGAGCTATCTTTGGAGGAGTTATTTTCAACCTGGAGTATCTCTCTTGAAATGCAAATAATGACCATGTAAAAATCAAAGCTAAATGGAGTCACATCTATATTTGGTATGTGAATCAACTATGCAAGATCAACTACCATGGAGGCCAAGTTTGGTGAGAGCCAAATGAAGACAAATTTTCTAAATTAGAGACAAGATATTTATGAGTAGATCTATTTGGAGACACTATCATATATGGAGAAGAGCGAAGACCAAACTTGGATGAATGAAAATCAAGTTTGGAAAGAAAATTTTGAAGATCTTTGAATACCATCTTTGGTGAGATGTAGATATGCCTTGGTGGGTGCGAACCTTGGGAGAGGGACCCGCAGATATGATGTGAAAAGACAAGCTAGAAGCGTCATAAAGTCGCGTTGCCACGGAAGCTAGAACTTAATGCACACCAACCACGAGAATTATTTGGTGTGCATAACACCGCAAGTAAAAGAGTCATCAAGTAATGCGTCATGAATGAGCATGAGGGTCGTATTCCTCAAGGAACAACGAGAAGCTCCTATTACTTCCTTTTCACTTAATTAATAGCCTAACATTTATGGTGTTTCTTAGATCTACTTCTATAAACTAATTAATAAAATACAAATGAAGATTGTGAAGTACAATTGGATGGAGTGGGTGACTATATGGGAATCCATTCAATAATTAATTGTGATATGTAATAAGATATGCTAATTGTGATCTAGTGTTGGACCTTGAGGATTCAAAGGCCTTCTGGTCCTAATCTCTTGGTGATCAAGTCTAAAGCACTAGGAACTTAAGATGGAATCTCTTCTACCCAAGCCTTGTATGTTTATCTTAAGATCAAGAACTCCTCTAAAAAGGCTAATCAAATCCTAATCCAAAAAACTAGCAATACCTAATCTCTTAGTGCATGCGTAGATCTAACAAGGCAGGGTGTTCTAATGAGTGGGAATCTCTTCATCACAACCTCAACAAAATAGAATTAAACAATCATGCAATAAATCCAAGTTAACTAGAAAGATTAATGAATTGTTAATAAGAATCCACAAGAGTCAAGGTACGTTGACATACAAATTCCTCTCGAATTGGGGCCCTATGGATAAAGAATAACGATTAAAAAATATAAAAATCCACAAGATAAGAATAAAAAATCCTAAAACAAACTCCCTCCAATGGTTCTTCAATAGTTGAGGTTGATAAGATCCTAAGAAGGTCAAGGTGGTGCCGAATCTCTTCACGCGCCCTCCACTATCAATATACGTTGAATCTCTCTTGAGAAATCCATCGAAATCTACTAAAATAAGGTTGATCCTCATCTCTAGCTGCAGTGCTCTCCAGAAATCTGACCATCTCTAACCAATTTCTGCAAAAGAATCCTTCCGAATAATAAAACCAAGGGCTATTTATAGACTGAGGTCCGCTACGAGGTTACAACAGCTGTTATGAAGGCCGTTGTGATCAAATTTGATTTCTTAGACCGCAAGTCATATCCTGGTATTGTCTGGTTCTGGGCATTATCTGTTATAACCATAGTCGTTGCATACACAACAGCCACTGTGAGGACCGTTGTGCCTTCTGTGTTATCTTCTTGTGGTCTTGAACACTGACACGATTAAACCACTGTTGTGGTGAGGTCATGGCAACATTATGTTGGTTGTGTTTTGGTCTGATTTGCCTTGAATTACTTCAATATTTGCTATTTTGGGCTTGAAATGCATTTAGAACCCATGGTGAATGAAAGAATGCAATTTTGTACTAGTTTGATACTAAACATGTAAGGTGTCATGCTAGATGTAGTGCAAATGATGTATAAAATATGCATGTTTAAGCACTTATCAAAACTCAGTCAAGATCAGTAGGTGGGTCATGTTACAAGTTCAGTTGCAACTTGAGGAGTAACATCTAACTTTGGAAGGTGTCTAAGTTAGGAAGCCGAGGAGATTCTAAAAGAGGGAAGCACTATATTTAGGGTATGGAGATGTCTATATAAGAGACCCTACTCTAAGATTTAGGATGAGCCACCGAGAGAGAGACTCAAGTGTGTGGGTTAGTGAGAGTGGTTATCGGGCAATCTAGAGAGGGTTATTCTTTATCTTTGTGAGGATGAGTGTGAGAGTTATACTCATTGTTATTCCCCTTCTTTTTGTAGATTATTATCTCCATACTTGGCCCATAGATGTAGGTAAGTTATGTGCTAAACTGGGAAACCAATTCATGTGCTCCTTTCTCTTATTTTTGATTGTTTCCCATTATATGTATGGCATTCTTACATGAGTGATTGAGTTATAAACCAATACACATCCACCCCACCGGAACTAACAAGTGATATTAGAGCATTGATTGATGTTATTCACTTTGGTTTCAAAGCCAATGAGATCCAAGAAAGTTCCATGGCCGGAAGAGAAAGAGCGTCTGTGGCACAATTACTGATTCTTAATGGGTCCAATTATCCTTGTTGGAAGGTGCATATGAAAGCCTTCATCAAGTCACTTGATGAGAACACATGGACTACGATGGAAGAAGGGTGGTCTCTCCCAATTAAAGTAGATGCCAAGAAGAATGTAATCAAGAAGAAGAAAAGTAAGTAGAGTTTAGAAGATAGTGTTAGTGTAAGCCCTAGCCGCAATACATTGTATGAACTCTTATTATTTGGATAATTATTATGAGGCATCGTTTTATCTATTATTATTTTTGTGCATAGTTAATAAGATAAAATATCCTTGAATATTAGTTCTGCTCAAGTTATCAAATGCATGATTTGGATAGTTAAACCTTGAAGCATAAACTAAAACAATATTCTAAATGTCCCTAGTTGATTATTTTCATGGGAATGAAAATAAATTAAGACTAGTATGTCTTTTGTGAGATGGCCTTATTTTACGGGTCATAGGATATGGGATATCAATCAAAGGACATAGATACATGTTAGGGAATAGTGTACCTAGATCAATATGCTCTTGAGAACACTACATGGTTGTAAAGACATAAGTGTTTTTCTCAAGAAATTCTTGTACCCGAATCCTTAGACCTGAAATCACTATGGATCTCGGATGAATCTTTACATGCTTTAACTTACGCCTAACGTCATTCGTAATTGAGTAGCAAGTATGGGTATGTTTAGGCATGTTGCGGTTCATGCTGAGAGACATGAGTGAAGTGAAGGAATTGTCTCTCTCTGTAGAGAGAGTGAATATCACCGGCCACTTGATTAGTGAGACTAAGTAGTGCGTGGCATGCCCAAGGGAAATGATAAGAGTTATCATTTACTTGACATAATCAGTTTACTAAGAGAAAAAGATATTAATTACCATTAAAATAATGGTGACTCGCTCCATGCCTTATGCTAATTAAGATATTCAGTGGCAAAGGATTGTATGAGGTTGCGATAGGTTCCGTTAATTCTCAAAATTGACCTTCATTTAATATTGGGTAATCGTATTATCTTGTTAGAGAATAATTATGATTTATGAGGGTTAAAATTGTTTAAGCTCATTACCAATGTTAAATGGACCTATAGGATCGTACACTAAGAATGTCGGGGTTATGGTTCAGTATTTATTACTTATTGGACTACCTATTTAGGGTTTTGGTGAAAAACCTAAATTAGGTGGAGCGAATAGCTTATTCAAGTTGGGTCTTATTAAGTGTTGATCAAATCTAATCAATTTGGTTAATTAAAATGGTTTAATTAATCAAGTAAAGAAGAGATTCATAATTTGATTAGGAGTGAAGGGTTTTTTTGTAAATTAGGGTTTAGGTTTCCACTATAAATAGATGGTCTAACCCTAATATGAAGATAGATAAAAATAGAGAGAAAAAATAGAGTGATTGAGAGATTGTCTCTTAAGAAACCCTAGCCGCCACCCATTCTTCTCCCTTGTTCGCCGTCGTCGGATCTAGCCGCTGGAACCCGCCACCACCGCACCTACAGCCCCTTTTCTCTTGAATCTCGGGTGTTTGCTATTCAAACCAAGAAACAAGTGTTGTTTCTTGAGATACTAGCATACTTGCTTGATTCCTAGAGGCATTCGTGTGTACGTAATAGTAGAAGGGAGTCGTGATTCGCAGTCTCTTTTGATTTTGGGGAAACAAAGGTGTGTTCAAAATCGTCATCAAAAGAAAGGTATAACTTTTAATTATCTATTTATTTAGAATTTAATACTAGTTTTAGCATGCATTAGGGTTTTATCATGCTTACTTGCGGTTAAAAATTTTTGTTATCCGCTGCATTTTGGCATGTATTTTTTGCATGATAATTCCCTTGCTGAAATAATAAGATCTCAATAGATAAATGCAAAGTTAATGCAAACAGGAAGGCTCTCAATGCTATCTTTGGAGGAGTTGATGAGAATCAATTCAATTATGCTGCAATATGTGAATTGACAAAGGAAGCTTAGGATTTCTTGTAAAGAATCTATGAAGATAATCTTGTACATATCTCAAAGCTTGAAATGTTAACTATGAGGTTTGAGAATCTCAAAATGAAGGAAGATGAGACTATTGCTATATTCAATGCCAAGTTGATGGATATTTCCAATCAAGTTTTTCAAATAGGCAAGAGATGCTCGGATGAGAAGCTAGTCCGAAAGACTCTTAAATCTTTATGTAAGAGATTTGAAGCAAAAGTGGCAACCATAGAAGAAACACGTGACATTACAACTATGAGACCTGATAATTTTATGGATTCACTTCAAGCTTATGAGATGAATATTAAGCTAGAAAGAAAAATAGAAGATATGGCACTAAAATTAGTAGTTAGAAGGCAAAATGAGTTGCAACAAGAAGATGCAGATGAGACCAATATAGTGTTACTACTCAATTGGCTCAACAAATTGATAATGCAAATCTTCTATAGAAAGGAGCTACAACAAGAGAAACACATGGAAAAACCAAAGGAATCTTCAAAAGAAGCCCAAAAGAATGTAATGTTGGGAGTGTGGAAGAATTGGTCACCTGCAGTATGAGTGTGCAAACACTAAAAAGAACAAGTCAAACCTCTCGACTAGCATAAGTGATGATGAAGTAATTGCGCAGAGTAATGAAGAAATTGATGAAGAAATAACCTTCAACCATGTTATTTTCAAGTCAACTGCAGAAGGGACTGGAGTGTTTGGACTATCCAAGTCATGTAACAAATCGAGTTATAACATCAGTTGCAACAGTTGGAGAAACAAGAAAAACCAAGAAATATGCTCTCATTTGTCACTATTGTGGGATTATTGGTCACATTTAACCAAAATGTTTGAGGCTGAGAAGAAACTTGAATGAAGGAAGACAAGTAGGGCTATCACAGTACTCTAGAAGAAACTTTCAAAGGAAGAAAAGAATCAGGAAGATATGGATCAGAAAAGCAAATTTAAAATGTGGAGTAGCATATATATATCTGCAAGAAAATCTTAGAACAATGATTGGTACTTTGATAGTGGTTACTCAAGGCAAAAAAGATTTCTGATGAATTACAAAAATGGCTTAGTTGGGCAAGTTACTTTTAGTGATGGACAAAGGAGTGAGATGATTGTAAAATAAACTTTAATGATACCTGGCTTACCAAAATTGAAGAATGTTCTACATGTGGATGGTCTAAAAGTAAACTTGGTGAGTATAAGTCAACTGTGTGATCAGAATATGATGGTTAAATTCACAAAGGACAGATGTGTGGTCTATGATGATATTGCTAAATGTGTTTTAACCGGTGCAAGATCTTCATATAATTGTTATCTGCTTCAGAAGATGCAAGTATGTTACAACACATCTTGCGACATAACAGAAACTTTACATCAGAAGGTTAGGCATGTGAATTACAAGAACTTGATGAAGATTGCAGAAATCGAAGTTGTTAGAGGACTACCCAAACTGACACAAAAATAAGATAGAGTGTATGGTCATTGTCAAATAGTCAAGCAAAAACATGAATCTCACAAAGTATTGCAATACATAGTTACAAAAAGGGTGCTGGAACTATTGCACATGGATCCTATTGGCCCTACACAAGTAGAAAGCTGGTTATACACATGTATATGTTTGTATGTATAGATGATTATTCCATATTTACTTTGGTGGATTTTCTCAAGGAGAAATCAGAAACATTTGGAGCATTTAAGAAGTTATGCACACAACTTCAAAATGAGAAGGATTGTCAAATCAGATGGATTACAAGAATCAAAAGTGACAATGGAAGAGAATTTGAAAATGATCAGTTTATAGACTTCAATAGAGAGTACAGGATATATCATGAATTCTCAACACCAAAAACTCCTCAACAAAATGGAGTAATTAAATGTAAGATACAAACTCTTCAAGAAATGGCCAGAGTTATGCTGAATTCAAACAAACATTCCACAAGTTTTTGGGCAAAAGCAGTAAATACAACATGCTATATCATTAATAGAGTCTATCTTCATCCTTCCACAAGAATGATACCATATGAAATATGGAAATGAAGGAAGTCAAATCTCTATTACTTTCATATCTTTAGAAGTAAATGTTATATTTTGAATGACAGAGACCAGCTAGGAAAGTTTGATAAGAAGAGTGATAAAAGAGTATTCATGGGATATTCAACAACTAGTCATGCCTATTAGGGTGTTCAATTCAAGAACTAAGAAGATAATGGAGACAATCAACATCATTATTGATGACCTCTCCGATAAATTAGCTAATGTGGAACCTCAAAGTCATTTATGAGAATCAAATAACCATGACACACAACGCAATGCTTCAGCTGATGATGAGGTACATAAGGAGAAGCATGTTATAACACCTATTGCAACACTTGAAACTACTCAAGATGTAGCCAGATAGCAAAATGCAACTGATGTTGCAGCACAAGATACAGCAAAAGGTGAAATTTCATAATCTGATGAAGACAATTAGGAAGACTACACTCATGAGCCATCTTCAACAATAAGGAAGAATCATCTGATACAAGACATGATTGGTAGTATTACTAAAGGAAGTCACACCATAAACACTTGGTTGGATATATATGTTAAACTTCTCTTATTGAGCCAAAAAAATGTGAAGGAAGCCTTGAATGATGAACACTGGACTATTGTCATGCATAACTAAACAAGCAAACTCTGGTCACTTGAATGATTCTTTCAAAATGTGCCAAACAATCACATAGTTGCTATCTTTACATATTGGCATGGTTTTCCCAGCATTGCAAAATCTTTGAGCAAAAAAGTGGTGTTGTGCCAGCCTTGGGTGTCACCGGGCCTTCATACTTCTCAAGCTTGGAGGTGATGATAGTAATGTTTCGCAACTATTATTGCATTTTACTCTCCTTTCTTTGATTATGCCTCTTTCTTCTTACTTTTGGCCTCTGACTCAGTACTTATCATTTGAAAATGGGTTCTCTTGGGTTCGACAAAATCCAAGTGCAAAAAACAATGAGAGAACACATAAGCACAGTTATCTCTCCAAAGTTCTATCCATTTAGGGTAATGAGAACTCCAATAAGATTGTTTTTCTCTAAGGACATCTATGAAAAATTTGGGAAAAGAAAAAGATCTTTTCAAGGTTCCTTATTTTGGAAACCAAATTATTTAATAGTTTGATGGCTATGGGTTTGAAAAACTAAAAATTTTAATATACAAAGAAAGGAGCATAATGGTAACTTCATAACAAACTTCACACCGATAATCATCCATTGAATTCAAAAGTTACTTTTTCAAAAAACAGGGATGTTATAGAGATATTAAAAAGTTAAGGGGTTTTTTGTTCAAATGGCAAAGATGCAAGGAGGAATTGAGCAATTTCTCTCCATTTAGTGATTTTTATTTTCCAGTATACAATTTTATTGTAAAAACAAAAAATCCTTGATGTTTTAAAAAATTTCATGATCTATGATTAACCATGGATTAATTGTCTTTAGCCAAATTAAAAATTTTTTCCATATAATCTTCATGCCAATATAAGATGAGAACAAGCTCTTACAATTCAATCTCATCATTTGGCCAAGTTAGGTTGCCATGATCAAGAAAATTGAGGCTTTGATCCAGCCCAAGCCTAGATCCGACAAGTCTTGTGAATAATTTGGGCTGGGTTAGGCTCTGCCAAATTTTAAATTGGCTTCATGACCCAATTCATCGGTTTAGCTCTTTGGATCAATTATTGGATTGAGCTAGGATATGCCTGTTGGATATGGCTCAGATTGACCCGTTGCTATTTTCTTTAATAACTTTACTTAATTAAACCTTGTGATATTTTTAAAATAAAAAAGTAAAATAAAAATAAAAAGGAATAATTTTATTAATTGATTAATATTGAGACCTACAATATGAATAAAAATATTGTATGACTACAATATGAGTATATCCCAACTAGCTTGGCACCTACTCATTTGCAAGGTTGTCAGACCCGGCCCAAGCATCGACCAGGCCAAGTCTAGGGGTCAGGGGTTGATGGGTTCGAGCGGGTCGAACCGGGTTGAACCGGAGTCAATAATAAAATATTAAAAAATATATTATAATAATTAATAATTAGAAAATATAATATTAAAAACCATAATTATAATATAAAAATATACGATTACTTATATTTGATATCCAAATTCATTTTATGCTCATAACAAGCACACATCAACCTAACAAAATAATCAAAAATACACACTCAAAGCAACCCTCATCAAAATATAACAAGCACACATCAACCTAACAAAAAAAATAAAAAATACACACTCATAGCAACCATCATCAAAATATAACATGCACACATCAACCTAACAAAATAATGAAAAATACATACTCAAAACAAGCATCATAAAAAATAACAAGTACATGATTTAAAGTTTAATTTCACACTCAAACAAACACATACCAATCAAAATTCAAAGATAACCAAAGATAACAAAATAGTCACAACTACATAATGCAAAGATAACAACAATTACCAAAGTATTCAAATACAACTAACAACAATACGACATAAAGTTTAATTCCACAATCAAAAGTCAAAACAAGCACATACCATGTATAACAAGATAGTCACAAATACATAATCAAAAGATTTACCCAAGTATTCAAATAGACAAACACAACTAACATGAGTTAGGTCCATGAACTTGGATCAAAATTGAAATTAATACCATTATTTCCATCAAATCTTTGATCAAAGCTTGCATGGCCACCAACATCGCCACCAACATCACCAAAATCTTGTAAATTTACTTCTTCTTGGATATCCACGTCATCTAATAAACAAAATAAAAGCCATTTATTAAAAATCTTGTTATCAACTATACATTTAATATTAAAACTTTTGCTAACCTTGACCATGACGATTATCAAATATAGGAATAGCATCATCTCCATAAACATTATCATCCATGATTTCTTCATAATCAAGTTCGGGAGGACATTCATCTTCCGCTACCCAAAAAACCGTCTTATCGATACAATCATAATCAACTGGATCATAGCTCCTTTTTTTGTGTTGATGTCTATGTATATTTTAAAATATAAGAAATAAATTTATCTAACTAAAAATAACAAAATTATAAATGAGAGTGTGTAATGTTAATACCTTTGTCGTAAACGTAAGTTATAAGTCATATACACAAGATCATTTAACCTTTGATGCTCTAATTTGTTCCTTCGTTTAGTGTGAATGCACTCAAAGAGACTCCAATTACACTCACATCCAAATGAAGAAGTAGTTTGACTAAGGAGTTGAATAGCCACTTTTCTGAAGTGAGAAGGGCTGTAAACGAGCCGAGCCGAGCCAAGCTTTGCCTTGTTCAAACTTGGCTCGTTACTATTTAATCGAGCTTGAACTCGAGCCGAGCTTTCTTCGAGCTTCATTTTTTATGTTCAAGCTTGGCTCGTTACTATTTTAACCGAGCTCGAGCTCTAATCGAGCTTCTTTCGAGCTTCATGCTCGAGCTCAACTTGTTAAGAAAATTCGAAGCTTAGACTTAGCTAGCTAACTTGATTAAGGCTTGACTATTTTTTTATATTTTATTTTTGTATTTAGGAAAATTATTTAATGAATCATTATCAATTGTGACTTAACTCGATTTGAGTTTGATTATATTAATGATTGTTACAAATAAAATTGTAAATGATACTATAAATGAGATTTTAATTATACAATAAACGAGTTCTTCACAAGATTTAATGAGCCGAGTTTGGTGGTGTTCAAGCTTGGCTTGTTTATCTTATGGGCTCATTTAACTTAATGAACTAGTTGAGCTGAGCTTTTAATGAGCTTAGCCTTCGAATAGTAGTTTATAGCCATATATGTGTAACTCAAATTGACAACAATGACATAGTCACATATACACCTTAATATACATATACATATATATATATATATATATATATAATGTAATATATATATATATATATATATATAATGTAATATATATATATATATATATATATATAAACGAGCTCACAATCGAGCTTATAAACGAGCTTGTTCATGAGCTTGGTCACGAGCTGTGTTCGCGAGCCAAAACAAGCCGAGCTTTTGGCTGCTCAAGCTTGGCTCATTTATTAATCGAGCTTGAAAATGATGTTTAAGCTTGGCTCGTTTACAATATGAGCTAAACACGAACGAGCCTTTATCGAGCCGAACACCGAGCTACTCACGAACGGCTCGGCTCAAATACACCCCTAGGTCACACACTATGTCCAAATAATTTCCACCATTCATCTACAAAATTTATGAAAAGTTTAAAATATATTAGTAAATAACAAGATATAAGTTAAATTAACATTTAACATCAAATATAATTTGGAATGTAGAACTAACCTGGTTGCATATTTTTAGATGCTGGCAAAACGGATTCATAACTAAAACTCCCTAATCGATCTCGATATATTTTGATCTCCTTCATTGCCTTCTCACTATTGCTACATATGCTTCTTTTCTCTAACAAATCAAGTAAGACTTGCATCACTTCTGGAGTTTCTACAAATGTGTTTTCATCATATAAAAAAGTGGGGTTGAGAAAATAGGAGGCCGTATGAATATTGCGCCGAAAATGCTTATCCCATCTTTCATCAACAATTTTGATGTAACGATCATACAACCTTTGCTTATCTCTAAAAATAGACATGATTGCTTTACGAATTCTAAACATCCCCTCATAAACATAACCAAGAGAAGGCTTCTCATCGGCATCCACAACACGAAGTAGCTTAATTATTGGAGCCGCTATTTTCACCGTCAACAAGCAATCTTCCCAAAATTTGTTGTCCAAAATAATAGAACAAACCAATTTACCCATGGAGGATTTGGACAATCTATGACAAGTATAGTATTTATCGGTCACCAAAGCTTGCAAATCATGCTTGTGATCATAAATGCTTTTTAGAGTGATAAAAATGGTAGCAAAACGAGTTGCTCCAGGGTGCGCAATTTCTTTCCAACCCAACCTTTTTCTTAACCAACTCAACAAATAAATATGGTTGTACATAAAAATGGTTACCTTAGAAGCCCGCGAGGCAAGGTCAACCATGTGATCCATCTTCCCAATATCTCTCAAAATCAAATTTAAGGAATGTGCGGCACAAGGAGACCAATAAATGTGATTATATTTTTCATGCAATAGTCTTCCTGCAATGATGATAAAATATATCAAACTAGTTTAGAAAGAAGCATGGTTAAGTAAATAATATAAAAATCTATAACTAATAAAATAGCAAGCAAGCTAAAATATTTTAAATCACATACTTGTGGCAACATAATTACTAGCAATATCTGTCACCAAATGTACAACATTTGAAGGCCTAACCCATTCCACAATCTCTGAAAACAAATTCATCAAATTTGTGGCATACTTAACAAAATCTGATGCATCCACAAATTTTATGAATGATATGCCATTAGTATAATACACCAAAAAATTGATCAAAGTTCTTTGTCTTTGATCACTCCAACCATCACCCATAATCGTGCATCCAGAACTAGCCCAATTGCTTCTAAAGTTATCAACAAGTAACTGACATTCCTTTTTACAATTCTTTAGTAAATAAATCCTCATATCATTATAAGATGGGCTTTTATATCCAGATCCAATCCCAGCAATGTCATCCAACGCTGCCTGAAAATAAGGTGACTTCAATGCATTAAATGGAATGCATGAATCATAAAACCACTATGCAAAAGCCATATGTGCCTTTTGAATTGCTTGCTTGTTCACAAATGCACTCTTGATTCCTGGTGAGACTCTAGGGTTGTCCTTGGAACCATAAATTTTTCAATGGAATCCTTGGCTTTCCATTTTCCCAAAGATTTTTCTATTATTGTTGTCTTTTATTGTGACTTCATTAGAGGATTAAATTCTTCAACATCATCTTTTTCAACTTCTTCATATGCATCATCAAATGAATCTTTCTCCTTTTGTTCTGATGAAGTAAGAAACCCCGCCATTTGCTTGCGAACATCATCGGGAACTTTTTTTACAAGCCGCAATATTTCCCCGAATGCAAGCTAGGTGATACTTCATTCTATTAATTTCACTACCTTGATATTTTTATCCACAATAAAGGCATGAGAAAATCTTTTTCCTTGTGCATTATTAGACACATTGAAATAGTCCCAAGCAGGATCAGTCTTCAAATGAACATTACCACTTGAACAACTTTAAGATTGTGTATTACCGACCTCTAGATCCCACGCATAACAAAATCAACCAATATATGTTGTCAATTTATATTGTGATCTCTATTGTGATACATGTTTATGAAATATGTAATCTCAAATGTTTTTTTTTAGGCACATGATGTACTCATAAATTTTTAAAACAAAAATGAACAATGAAAAATAAAAATGTTACCCACTTACCATATGTTGTGAGCAAAATTAGAGTAAGAAAAGCCTCTTTTTAGATGTTCACCCTTTCTAGAACCTATAAAGATGATATCTTATAAATGTGAGGTGAAGCCAAATTATAGAAAAATAATCAATATACCAAAAGACAATTCCCACGTTAAAATCTCTAGGCAATCAAATAAGAAAGTTTAATATTTGCACTGCGACGCATTACTTCCGTCACTTGCGGGAGTCCGAGGGCACGAGCGCCTCGGCGGGGGTCTCACTAATGTATCATACGGCCTTTCTAATCACTAATTCCCATTTCATACATACAGATAATCCTCATCATGTATCATGTATCTATTCATAGGATAATTCAATATCTAACTACATTATTGTCATGTAATTGATTCACTAATCCTTTAAAAAATCATTAGTTACCTTAATTTAATAAACTGAGCAACACTTGTGAGTTGTGACCATTGACTAGGCAAGCATCTTCAAAGAAATCAAGAGTAAGGAGATCTAAAACAACAGGATTACAAGATTTTCAAAGCATGGTACAAGATTACAAACCATTCAAAAAAATCTCTCAAAACTGTCAGAATAATCTAAGGGGTTGTTTGGTTGCCCGTATTTCAAATTACATGTAACTCAATTTACTGTATTTTAACTTACATCAGGGTTGTTTGATTGCCTGTAAATGAAAATGATGCATTTACTTTTCAAATGTTTGGTTTGATGTAAGCTGTGGGTTAAAATCTCTATGTAAAGTAAGTGGTGAGATTACCCTTTTCCTAAATTTTTATATTTGATAAAAAAAATTTAATATTTTATTTAAAATCTATTTTATTTATTTAAATTTAATGTATTATTTATTTAAATAAATTTAAGTTAATAGATTTTATTTTTTTAAAATCTATTTAAGTTAATGGATTTTATCTATTTAAAATCTATTCAAGTTAATATATTTAAAATCTATTTAATTTATTTAAAATCTATTTAAGTTAATATATTTTATCTATTTAAAATCTATTTTATTTATTTCTTGCTTGGAAAACACGAAAGTAGGACTCAAAGCCGGTTGGTACTCCGGCACCAGCCGGCCGGACTTATACCGGATCGTGCATGCTGTGCAGAGCGTCTTCGGTGCCATCGGCCCCGTCCTCTACTGCGGCGTCTTCTCCATTTGCTAGTGCAAGCACTTACGTCCGTCCGAGGGGGCGTATGTCTGGCCTTCTGATGGATCCTTCTTCTTCTTCGCCGTCGTCAGCTCCTTAACCGGAATCTCAGAGACGGCGGGGGAGTCCAGAAGGAAGATGGAGAGAATGCGGGAGGACCAATTACAAGGTGCGGCGCGAGATAGTTTGTTACGAGCTTTGCTGGGGACGGGAGTCCCTGAAGGAAGCGTGGCTGTGGTGCAGTAGCGAAAATGTTGTCGTCCGCCCGGGATGATGCCGACGAGGCCTTGATACCAGAGATGAGCTGGAGCTTCTCCATGTCCAAATGCTGCATTTGAACATGGAGAGGGATAAATTTTAATAAAAAAAAAGCATTTTAGAACAAATGCAGCAAAACACCCAAATTATGTAAGTCAAATCACTGCATATATGCTTTTACTGTAAACCAAATAGCTCATGTTAGCATTTTACCTGTAAATCAAATTACATCACACCTACTTGCGGGTAACCAAACAACCCCTAAATAAAATTGATAAATCTCTTACCAAGAGCAAGCACGAGGTTGGTGGAGTCACCAGAGCATCATCGGAGTTTGATGGAGTCGACTAAAGAGAGGGCTGCTAGGTGGAGCCATGGAGGAGGACTGGAGTCTTTTAAGGGTTGAAACTTGAAATTTCACAAAGAAAACCCGGGGAAGCTTACGTTGAAAACCCTAAATTTCCTTAACTTTATGACCTGGTTGACCCAGCCGAGTCAACCAGTTCACGGTTGAACCAGCTGGGTCACCGAGTTGACACCAAGTCTTCATACACTCGGTTGAATGGGGCATACCCAGATCGGCTACATGGCCAGTTCTCAATTTTTTCTATTGAACCAACCGGGCCAGTCCGGGTCGGACAACCTTGCTCATTTGTCAATCATATGTAATTTTTTATTTTACATAAAATAGGACCTTTATGTACATGATTGATTAATGAAAATACAACCTTCTTGCAAGATGAATCATGGAAGAAGCCGTTAATTGGCATGACATGACTCATGAGACTGACCCATGACTATTAACTACTTAGCTCATTAGTATCCTTATTTGATGGACTTATCACAATAAATCAATCAATCATTTGTAATATTTTTTATTATTTTAATATTTAATAATAAATCCAATGGGTCATATCATAGGTGGCTCATTGGATCAACTCAAAAAAAGTCCAAAAGGGTTGGGCCATCACTTAAAAATGGCATTCATATATAATCTATGGTTTGTTTGGGTCGAGTTTAGACTGGCCCATTAAACATTGACTTTGGATCAGGCTTGGGCTAGCTTTGGGCTGGTCAATGAGCCTACAATCTTGAAGTTATTAGGAGTTTTTGATAAATCAAAAGAATTTGAGGAGGTAGATGGAAAATATCCTTTTTCAATTTTATCCAAGATGTTGGTCCAACATATTTGGTGTCATAAGCATGTATAAATTTTTATTTTTTAAAAAAACACATAAAATGTTTGGTAAATCTATTTTTTTATTGAAAAAACTAACATGAAAAAGTTTTTACTGTTTATTATGTCATTTTGACATATGAGTTATGAGTACTTGTAATATTTTTATTCATTAATTGTTCTATTATTTATTATTGTAAACATGATAATTTCCTTATCACTTTCCAGAGACTTTGGAGGAAGGCAACCATGGTAGCATTCTCTTCTTCTACTATTTCTAAACAATTTCCAAGTTATTTTCCTTTTAATTTTGTTTTCAATTGTTTTGCTAATTCAAGCAAATGATCTGCATTTGTTGCCCATTGTTTTGGGAAAATGGGATCTTTTGCTTTGTACGTCTTGCTTCGAGGTCGTGGGAAGCCCGCAAATTGTTTGTGGAAATGCTTGTTAGACTCGATTTGATGGAATGTTGTTGTGAATGTGCGCTGCCTTTCTCTGTTGATGGAAAAAAAAAACTTCTTTTAGATTTGTGTGAATGGTGAGCTGAAGCTGAGGCTTGGAAGCTTGATGTGTTTTTCAGAACTTGTGTGTAAAAATCGGACCTTTTGGATTGGATAGCGAGAATATTGATTTTAAGTTATTAGCCTTACCTTTGGATTTTTCTAGGGAGTTTGGTAGGTTAAATTCAAGTATTGTTAATGTGCTTTTTCTAGAGATGGTTGTTGTTGCAAACTTGATGATGATGTATTACTGTATCCTGGTAAATTTTGGTGTTTTGTTATCAAAATGTTTTCATTCCGAACAGTTGCTAACCATGCCGCTTTGCAAGTGGAGTAAGAAGAAATTAATCTGATTATACCTTTGTCGACTCGCCCTTTTGGCTAAGAACAAACTAAGTTGAGTGAAGTTAGTTTATGGTTAATTTGAAGTTTATTTATGCACAACTGCTGCTTGTGTATTTCATTAGTCTGGATGAGATAATGCTGTTTGTTTTGGAAAATCTCTTTGAGAAAGAAGGAAAAAAATCTATCAATCATTTAGGCATTTTTTGTGTTACTATTTTACTGCTGCATTTTAAGAATAAGCAAATATTTTATTCTATTGAGACATTGCTATATAGTTTCTGGCGATTGTATTGATCTGGGAATTGATCTTTTGTATTCACAAGTTACGCAAATTCTTGTTTAGTTCTCTTATTGGTGGTGTTCTTTTTTTGAGTAGGCAGGGATGCGTTGGCATTTGAATTTTGCGCAAACTTCGGCTCTCCAACATTGGACTCCATGTAACTCGGACAAATTCAAGTTATATCTATGTCGTACACTTCTTAAAGCCTTTTGGAACCATGGAGGATCTCAATCTTTTTCTGGTTGGTTCTGAATAGAATAAGTCTTACAGGTCATTTTCATTTGTTTATGTTTTTTTCAATCTTGCATGTAGCCTTATTGTCATGGTATTAAATTCCTCATGTTTTTTCTAAATTTCTCCACAGGATATTGTTGCCTGTCTAGACTTGCAAGCAGGGATGTTTTGCAACCTGTAAAGAAGTTTTCTCGTCAAATAGAGGTAATATTTCACCAAAAAAATGAAGGGAAATTTAACGTGTAATTCATTTACTTGAAGAAGATGTTGTATTCATTGATCTGAAGCATGCTTTTATGTATAAAACTTTTCTCATGCCTGGTCAAAGGTTTTCAAAAATGATGATGAAAGTGAGTGCCTCATAAAAATTAATCGAGAAGAAAAATTCAGTCATTCTCTCACCATTAATCAACGGTTTGCTTTCATATCATTTTTACTACTTAATAGATACATGTCATTTTTCGAGGCTATTAATTAGTTGTACTATGTCATGATCTTTTTTTTCCAACAGTTGTCTTAGCCTTTTATCTGCACCATTAATCAACCGTTTGCTTTCATATGAACAAATTTATCTGGTGTTTTGTGGAACGAGTTACTAAAAAAGTTTTTGTTCACTTTTGCTTACAGGATTGTTCCAATGGGAACAAATCAAATTCTCTTTTACACATCCAAACCCTTAGGAATTTCCCGATAAAAAAACTACATGGAGAAGTTGTTATTGTACGGTTTGATTCTGCCCTTCTTCTAAAAGGAGCAGAAATTAATGATTCCTTGGCATGTAAAGCTTTCTCTACCATCAGGTACTTGCATGATGCTGGGGCAAAAATAATTTTAGTTGGCAACTGGGGTCACACAAGTGATTCACTTTCTCTCTCCACAAAATCTCTTGTTGGTGGGTTGCATTCTCCTAATAAACTTGGTTTTCTTTTCTCTTAGATGAATTAGATCTGACACCAGTAAATATGTTGTTTTAATATCTGGCATCTAGCATCCTTGTCACTAGAGTTTGACATGATTCTGCAATTTTGGTTATAAGTTAAAAGAAAAAGGAAAGGAAACAAGTAATACAGCACGATGAAAACAGTTAAATACCAATTGAAATTTAGACTTTCTCTTCATGATATTATTCTTTTCATTGCATTGACTTGTTCCTGTCTGCTTTCAGACCACTTATCATCAGTACTCCAGTTGAAAGTTGTGCCAGCTAATGGTTTTTCTGGATTTTCAAAGTCTGAGATTACAAACTCAGAGAAAGTTGATCTTCTTCTTCTTGATAACATGACAAGGTTCAAAGAAGAGCTGGCCAATTGTTCAGAGTTTGCACTAGAATTAACCTCAGGAGCCAATATTTTTGTCAATGATGCCTTCTCTGTGTCACATAAGATTCTTGCATCAACTGTGGGTGTTACTCGTTCTTGCTATGCATCTGTTGCCGGTTTCCATTTTGAAGAGCAATCATCCCTCTTACTGGAGATTGTAGAAAACAAGAACCACCCATATATTGCTATTGTACATCCTTTTAATACATAAGCAGTTTATTCTGATATCTTTCATCTTCATCTATTCCAATTGCAATTGTTTCTTATATCATTTTTGTTAACATGATTATATTGACTATTTATCATATCTTTTATTGGCCATTTTTCTTTTGCCTTGACAAGCAGAACAAGATTGCAGGTTGTCCAAACTTATCATACAGCTATTGTATACAACATTTATAATTGAGCAAGTTTTTTGTTGTCAAATGCAAATAATATCACACATATCAAGTTTCGATTTATCAGTTGTTGAACATAATTAATCATCGTTCCTTATTTATCAATGAGTGATTCACACTTATTCAATTATTGCATCTGAACCCTTCTTATCTGAAGATTTGATATCCATGACATTTTTAGTGCCAATGCTTTGTAAAGTATGCTGTGCAGATTGACCTTATTGATCTATTCTCTAAAGGTAACACAGAAAATATGACATTTAGACAGGATGTAATTACCATTATTGTTTAAGACATATGCCTAGGAAATTTATCTCTGGAGAAAGTTGCTTTTTCTTTATTAAGACACTTGGATATAGGATTATACATGTGTTTGTGCCTCAATCTTCCTAAGCAATATATGCAGTAAGTTCCTGACTATTCATATTTTATTGCAGATAGGAGGAAGGAGCCTTTTGGAAAAGGCTTCCGCTTTGAATTATTTAGCTTCAAAATGTGATGGACTGATATTTGTTGGTGTACTAGCTTTTCAAATTATGCATGCTTTGGGCTTGCATGTGCCTTCATGCTTTCTGGAACACAATGCTGTTGGAGAAGCACTAAAACTAATCCACCTGGCTCAAGATAGGAATATACCGATTTATTTTCCGAATGATTTTTGGTATGTGAAAGATTGCAATCCAGAGCTGTTGGAAGTTTTCCCTTCTAATGCAATTTTACCTGGTGAGTTAGATGCAAATATTTCCTCCTTACTTTTATGCTTTCTTTAGTGGTTGTTGTTGAAGAGTGGGGATAAATTCTATCTTCTTCATTTTGATATTTTTATCCCAAGCATGTCATAAAATATAAATAGTTTTCGTTAACCAGGACGTTTATTGTATTACTTGCAAACTATAAGTGATATCATGAAAGTATCTATCATCATTTTGTGTATTCCTGCCTGATCTATTATTTTGTTTATTTAGGTTGGACTCCTGTCGACCTAGGGCCCTTATCATTAAAAGATATTGCCTGTTTGCTTTTAAAATGCAAGGTATGTATTACAAATTTTCTATTACTTAACATGTTAAATTCCAATGAAGAAGTTGTTTCATAATACTCTGTTAAGTGCACAACTGAAAATTGTGCTTTGACTTTCCACTATTTGTAAGAATAGTTTAGTAGAACTAAAATACCAATCTCTATAGACTTTGGATTAACATTTATGTTTTTATTTGTCACAGAAGATTTTATGGATTGGCCCAGTAAAACTTTGGTTCATCAAAACATGGTGTCCATGGACCCTCCGAGTTGGCTTCAATACTTGAAAGAGTAAACAAAAGTGGATGTGATATCTTTGTTGTTGGAAATGCAGCCTGCAAGGCAGTCACACAGAAAGCTTCCTCTTGCATACCCTACAAAATGCTTGAAAGTGCCTCAGTTGTCTGGGAGTTTCTCGCAAGAAGATCATTGCCTGGTGCTGCAGCTCTAGATAGAGTATGAAAGCTATCCTCTTAATCCTACTTAGAGTTTTAAAACTGTGAAAACTTCTTGATCTTTATGAAGGTTAAAGCGGGCATCATGCGTTTAAGCATTTTTTTTATTCGCTTCAGTTGTATTTCTTTCTTGCAGGCCTACCCCTTTAATCTTGATTGGAATACTATTTTTGCATGTCCAAAACGTCCTTTGATAGTAGATATTGGAAGCGGTATGTGTCCTTGGCATAAGTCTTCTTTTCATGCATAAACTTTACAGGTCCATAACTGACAGCCTTGACATTGCAATATTGATGAAGCAAATTTTCAATTTTAACCTCAACTTTTTCTCAAGCAACACAAAAATTCTTTATGATTAACAATATTTGTAAAAAGTAGTTGGGCTTGCAAATCTTAGTAGAATATTCTCTTTAAAATTATGAATTTGCTTATTAATATTGTAGGGAATGGCTTATTTATTTTGAAGATGGGTAGAACATGGAGAGACTCGAATTTTCTGGGGCTTGAGATTAACAGAAAGGTGCATGCTTGTTCATCACTTTCTTCCTGTTTGAAACCAGTGAACCTGTTAAAACCTTCTGTATTCAACATATGTGCAGCTTGTGAAGCGTTGTCTAAATAATGTGTTAGAATCTGGTGCAAGGAATATGTAAGTGTTCTTTCCTTCATGAAAACCTTTAATCTGCTGTTATTTTTCATTCAGTATAATTCTTGATTTAATATCTCACATGATCTAAGTTTCACATGTCATGCAATTACCGAGAAAACTTTAGTTCTGAAAGCATGAGGATCTAAATGATAAAAATTAGCCCAAAGTTAATTTCTTTTTCTTTTGTTCTGTGTTTACTCACCCTTATTGATTGTGTATGGCGTTCCCCGATCATGCTACACTGTAAAAAGGTTCTTCTGATTCTGCCAGCTGCTGCATATTAACTAATGCAATTTCTATGTTGCACTCTATAGTTTCTAGTTATACAGGAGATTTAGTCATTGTTTCGAGAAAGTATTAAAGATGCATGGGAATCCAAACATCTTTTTTCTTATGTTTTTTCTTATGTTTTCAGTTGAACTCATTCATGTTAATCTTTTCAATACATTCTAAGTGATTCTTCACTGTTAAAGCGTTCTTTTGCTTCTACCAGGCACTTTGTATTGACTGATGCAACTTCTACAATTTTGCTCTTTAGTTTAAACTTTCAAGTTATCCAGGAGACTATTTCTTGATTGCGTCAATAGTTTAAGATGTAAACATCTTTTTTTGTTCTTGTTTATTTTACATTTACTCATGTTGCCGATCTTGTCAAGACATTCCCAATCATTGTTTTGTTTCTGACAGGCATCTAAATCTCACTCATAGATTTCAATTATCCAAGATAATTATTCCTTGTTTCCATAGAGAACTTAAGATAAATCATGTTCTACACATCTTTTTTGCTTATGTGTTCAGTTTACTTATTTGTGTTGATCTTGTGAAGGCATTCTCTCAATCATGCTTCACTGTTAAATGATTCTTTTGTTTCCTGCAGGCACTTCATATCAACTAATGCAACTTCTACTTTCCACTCTGTAGTTTCAAGTTATCCAGGCGATTTAGCTATTGTTTCCATACAGGTACCAGGATGTAATACTTCATGCCTTCAAATAAATTCATATTGATTTAACTCTGTTTCATATAAGAAATGTAAAGTATCACCTTCAATACACTCAAATATCCAAAAGACAGTTTCAAAGATACATTTTCTTCATGCAGTGCCCAAATCCAGATTTCAACAAAGAGGAGTACAGATGGAGAATGGTGCAGAGATCACTTGTCGAAGCAATCATAGATTTACTTGCAGTCAATGGGAAGGTATATCATTCCAACATATATGATAATCATATTTTAATTAAAATAAATTTCCAATGACAGTGTAATTAAAAGCGCTAGGCGCCTTCAAGACTCTAAGACTTTTTATTGCCTGATGTGAGAGGCGCCACGAAAGGCACAGGCCCAAACGAAGTAAAGTGCTAGTCTATAAATAACTTGTATATATATATATATATATAATTTTTTAAAATAATTAAAGTCAAACAAAGCAAAACGTAAAGTCAAGCAAAACACTCTTAGAAGTCTAGAACCACTCAAGTTTTTAGAGTACAAATTCTATCTTTGTAAGTCATTTATTTCTAAAAAAATAAAATCATCCTCATCATCTAAACTAGCTTCAACTCCATCACTAGATTTAGAGTGCAACTTTTGCTATCTCTTCAATTTTCTCTAATTAATTAATTAATCCCTTAATTTTCTCATTATTTTTAAAAAACAGTAATTGTACACTTAAATCACCTAGTTTTACTCCGCTAAATTTATTTCATTATTTATTAGTAAATGCTTCTTTTTAAAATCTCCTATTTTTTCCCCTCAAATTTATTTCCCTCCTTATTAGTAGGCGTGATTTTCTAAAATTGCCTAGTTTTTCTTCCCTAAATTTATTTCCTTCCTTATTAGTAGGTGTGTACATGGTTTTTCTTCCCTAAATTAATTTTCTTTCTTAGTAAGTGTGCCTTGTTAAAATCCCAACTAACACTAATTAAAAACATTAAATATAGTGTTGATTGCATTAAAAAAAACAAAAAGATGCAGCACGTCTTTTTGCCTGTCGCCTGGCAAAAAACACTCGCTTGGGCTCGTTTCATTGAAGGCACCTTGCTTGGAGGGTGTTGAGGCGCCAGGGCCTCGCCTCGCCTGAGCGCCTAGGTGAATGCCTTTCTTGCTTTTAATAACACTCGACTTCTGTTGTAGTTCATCTGTCTGTGACTATTTTTACATTTGTTTTCATTTAAAAAATTATTAATGCATTGAAACAAAAATGTGTTATTACGATTATAGTCTCATAGGATTCTTGACCGTCCGGGGTATATAAACAAATATGATTTTTATGTATGCATATTAGTAAGTATATTTTGTTTGTATGGCTGTGCAGATATTTTTACAATCAGACATTGAAACAGTTGCCGCAAAAATGAAAGATCAATTTTTACAGTATGGGAAGGATAAACTTGCTTTCGAAGGTGACGATGACAATGAATGGATCAAAGAGAACCCGTTCGGAGTTTGTTCAGATTGGGAACAACATGTTCTTGACCGTGGAGATCCGATGTTCAGGATTATGCTCAGAAAAGTTCGATAAATCATGGCAATTCATTTTCTTTTTTATTATGTTGTTGTAAGTATATGCCCGAAAAATAATCAATAGTTCTGAAAGGTTTTTTTTTCTTCTGAACCATTTAATAGTTGTTCTTTTCTGTGTTTTTTATTTTATTTTTTATTTTAACTCTCGTATTTCTACCAAGTAGAACTTGGTTGATGTGTTGTAGTGGTTTTGTGAGACAGTTTTATTTGTTCGTTGCCATTGAGGTGGTGTTTGATTGTGGTTGAAATAAACCAACTTTTATTCAAGGTAATCCAAATTATTATGGGCTTTACCCATCAAATTAGATTAAAAAAATATATTTTAAAAAATTAATTGATGCTGCCCAGGATCGAACTGGGGACCTTTAGTGTGTAAGACTAACGTGATAACCACTACACCACAGCATCACTATTTGATTAAAAATTTCATTAGTATTATACATCTGATCAAAACCATAACAAAGTGCAATATGCCGTTTCAACTACCTCATTTAATTAATTGATAAGAAAATTTCCCTTGTTAGCACACAATATTGAATAGAGCTCCACAATGCTCTTGTGAGATAATTTTAAGGAGAACAAGGTCATAAATATCTGAAAGATAACAGGATAACAAGCATCATAATAAGTTTGATCATTATGTTACATAGTGGGTAACCATAACAGGGTATATGAAAGCTCTATGTAACTCATGCTCAAATTCCTTGGCTTCACCGTTAGGAAGTGGAACGTTGGTCGTGGCAATCTTTTGGCAATCTCCTGAAATATCACAAGTTAAATGTAAGACGATGATTGTCACATGGTCTGAGGAACAACATCACTAAGCTTTTTACTTTCTCTAAGAATGCTTTGGTTTCTTTCATAAGTCAAAATGAGGTAAAAGACTATCACCCAAACAAAAGTCAGGCTAAAAACTTGAATCAATCCCAATAAGCGGTTTTTATAGTAATGCTACTTGTGCCAATTAGGTTTACCAAAGATGTCCCAGCTTGTTGGTTACCGTTCAAAGCATCTTGAGATTGTGATGTTGGTGATCTTGTGAAAAACTAATAGTTACTATAAAATTGGGAAGCTTATTTGGTAAAACTACTTATATAAGCAGCATCACTCACAGCTTTCTTTTCTCATATTGAGTGAGAACACAAATGAAGAAATTTTCCCTTATTCAACAACAGCAGATATGCAGAAATTCCAATTTACTTAAATCAGGTAATTAACAACAGCAGGAACATACTCTCACAGTATCTTATCTCAGAAATGAAAATGTAAATTGAAAAGAATGTGATGCACTAATCATTCGCGCAAACAGTTTCTATAAAACAGCTGTCTAGAAGAAAATAAATGCATGTGCTGAGATACTATATGCAGAACATGCCAAATATATTCTAGTAACCACTAGAACCAGAGGTTCAAATGGATGTCTGCAAATATATTCTTCTTCCAAGCCAGGAGCCTGATTGATTAATAACATCAAACTAATGCAAATTGTGTAGCTCATGGTTAAAAAATAAAATAAAATAAATTTCAAAGAAAAAAAAAAGTGGCTAGGATTATAAATAGCAGCTTATGCTGTTTTAAATAACCATATACCTCGAAGAGTTGGTTGATGTTATCTGCTGTCTTTGCTGATGTTTCAATAAAGAACATACCATTCTTCTCAGCATAGTCAATAGCATCCTTCAAATAAAAAAAGAAAAGAGAATATCAACAACTTCTAGAAGAACTAGTAAATCACTTGCAAACCAGGAGAATAGAAAACATTGTGAATTCGTAGAAACTGAATGGACACATACCTGAGATGGCACACTTCTATTTTCATGCAGATCAGCTTTGTTACCAACCAAAGCCAATACAATATCAGGACTTCCATGTTTTTGCAGTTCCTGCAGACACAAGATGTCATGATTCTACTCAACTATACCAAAATTGGATATCTTTAGCAGCTAAAGATATGTACAGATTGTTCAATGATAAGTATGAACAATGAAAGGGATATCTCATTAGCCTACTACAAAAAATTGTCAAAACTATTTGATTGACAAATTCTTTCACTAAAGCAGGAGCAAAATCCTCCTCCAGACTGCATCAACAATTTAATGGTAAAGGGTAATTCTATAATGTTGACTAATGCAGTAAATATATTTAGAAGAACAAACACAAGACTCTATTTCTGGACTAGAGAGATTTGTTCTTCTTAAATCATTAACAAAACCAAAGTAACAAATATGCAAATTAAGCAGGTTTCCAGAAACGTGTTTTTATGATTATTCTCAAAAATGAAAACTGTTGTAAGCCACAACAGGAACAACATCAAAGCTATATTAACATATTGTCAGGAGCTGGAAACTTATGTCAAACAGCTTATTGGCATCTACGTGTTTGATCTTAATTCCAGTCATATGTGTAAAAGAAATAAAGCTGTACCTTAATCCAGTACTGAGCTTTACTGAATGACTCGGGACTTGTTATGTCATAGACAACAACAGCAACAGCTGCTCCTCGGTAATAAAGCGGTGCCAATGCAGCATATCTGATGAGCATAAACGGCAGAGTTATATATTATACTATAAGAAGACAAGCAAAAACACAACATTTCAACTGAAGCATACAAAATGCCAGTTTAAAAAAAAAAAAAACAAAATTCAAGCATTCCATGGAATAAAGTAGAATAAAGGTCATTGAAAGATTAGGCAAAACAAAAATAACCAACAAAAATTAAAACTTAGACTTCACCTATGAATTTCCAACAGAAACACATATATAAAATCTGAGGTGGTAAAAGAAAAGAATAAAAGAACAAAGGAATTATGATGTACAAACTAAGGAGTTGTACAAGAAAAGCATAATCCTAAAACTAAGTACCTTTCTTGACCAGCAGTGTCCCAAATTTCAAACTTGACAGTTGTCGAGTCTTGCAATGCCACTGTTTGAGATAAAAATGATGCTCCAACAGTTACCTAGATTCCATTTAAAGCACCAAGTTTGCAGAAAAGAAATGCATTCAATAACTTAGGGAAAAAACACTGTAACAAAGAGGAAACATGTTATAGAACAGTTTGACCGACAATTTGCTGCTACAGAAGCTGATAAATGGTTCAGCTCTTTTGTTTGTAAATCCAGCTTATTATTAGACAAATACCTTACAAATAATTTCTCTGATAAAGAACAATTTACCTTGGAAGTGGGGTCAAACTGGCCACGAACAAAGCGGAGGACAATACAGCTTTTACCAACACCTGAATCTCCAAGTAATACTAACTGTGACAAAAGTTCCAAAAAATCAAATGTATTAGTCAATAATGTCAAGGAGGTAGTTTTTTTAGTATCCAACAATGAAACCTTAAAAAGTGATCTCTAATACAAATTTGATGATCCAAAGCTTTCAGGTTCAGGATATGACAATCAATCACTTTGGAACTGAAAGGAGGATTCAGAATATTATTTCCTACTCTTCTAGCATGCACAGCAAGACTTCATTTACAGTACAGACGCATGGACATGCATGAACCAAAAACCGACAAACAAAAATAAGCAAAAATAAAATTTGTTTAATCATTCATGTCTTCTCTAGAGACGTGGAGGGAATTTAGAATTTACAAAAAGTGGAAATTGGGATCTTATCTGTCACTTAGGCCTTGAAAAATACATAAATACTACACATTTGTACGTGCTTTTCAGTTATGATGAACAACTAGATATAAGTCAAATGACAGCTCGGAATTATGAAAGCTCTTTGGTTCATATGGTCAGGCCTCCTTTGAGAGGCATCGCATTTAATCCTCAGTGCTTACTATATGCATTGGGGGAGCACACTCCCTCTTCATGTAGCTGATATCACCAAATTAAAAATGAAGGGTAGTTCTAAATTTGAAGTTTTTAACTCTACACTCACTATTAATAAAAACTCTGAACACATACCTTTACACGCAAGTTTTTTGAGTCAGAAACTGAAGATCCCTCAGTACTCAAGGAGCCTATTTGTCCAGAATTTCTGGCTGATAAGGATTTAAATAACTCACATGTGAGCAATTTTGTTTGTGTTCGCGCAGAAAAAAAAAAGTATATATTGTAAACGAATTATCTAAAGAATATTCCAAGAAACTATAATCTTCAGATCAGGCATTGTTTAGATTGTAGTCACGGAGACAAAAAGATATGAACTTGGCCATTGTTATATGACACAAGTATTTAACAAACAACCCAAACCTAACAAAAAAAAAAAAATGCCCTAGTAGGCAATATAAAACTAGCATCGTAAGCAAAGTGAATATTAATTAGTCAAATTAAACTTTATTACAAACAAAGTCAGAGCATTAAAACTAGTATCTAAATATATATATATATATATATAATCAAACCCTCAACCTTGTCCACTTTATAAAATATAAATATATTTATTTAATTGGACCAAATTCTAATCACAGCTGATTCAATTCCTCCAATCAACACTGAATAAATTAAATAAAATGAGGCACTAAACACAGGTAATTGAATCATACACACCAAAGTCAACATTCTCAACAGCCTATAACTTTACCCGCAAAATCAATTACTATGCTTTATATTGCAAAGTTGCTACCTCAAAAAATGGATTAAAAAATGAAAACAAATTAAGAACATACAGATAAACTTAGACAACCAAACCCTAGAACTAAAACCAACCTAAAAAAACCTAATTTTACGAAGAGGAAATCTAAAACTTATTAAAACCAAAAGAAAACAAAGGGATTTCCAGAAATTAACCATTTTTAACAAAAAAACCGATCAAAAAACACAGAAACAAACCAATTTCCAAGCTATCGCGTCATGATCAATCAAAAATAGATCGGGAGAGAAATGGAGGAATAAAAGATGGACCTGGGAGCGACGAAGAGCAACCCATCGGAGATTGAAGGATGGATGGCCGGTTCTCAATCCAGTGATGACTGCTCCGAGCTCGATGGATTGGTGGTTTGCCGATGAAGGCGATGCGAGCGGAGACGAGAAGACGGTGGATGGAGGGAAGCTTTGGCCAAGGTCGAAGGTCCTCACGAGATGATGAGACTACTAATTATTTATTGAACTTTTATTTTTTTTGCAGTGAAAACCCTGTAAAAGTGGGTAAATAATTTTGATAAGGTTTGCTTGATAGGTTTTTTCCCCTTTTTTAAAAAAATAATTACTTAATAATGAACTGTTGCAAGGTGGCAATTTGAGTTGGTGGGTCATAAATGAATTGAGCCAACTATATCACCCCAGACATTTAGTAAAAATTAGATCCCAAAGCCACAAATGCTGTTAGTCAGGAAATTCAAGTAATAATTTATAAATATTTTATAGATAAATGAAATTCTTTAGCATGCAATCCTGAAAAAATACAGAAAATCTTCTCACATATATCTCTCACATAATTCTATAAATTATAAATTGAGAGATTTAAACTCGAGACCAATCATCCATTACTCATAAACTATAGTGAGAATAGTTGATTATGCTCAAAGAAATAAAAAATTAATTTTTAATATAAAAATATTAAATATATATGTGTGTGAATATTTATTATTATTTAGGTTTATTGGAAAAAATTTTATACATAGCAAAATAAATTTTTTGGGGAAAAATATTCAAACTGACAATATGTGGTTGAGAATTTATCTCATGTGGTTTAATTTCATATTAATTTTATTTTGATCTTTAACCTTTTGTTATTTAATTTATGTTTATCTTTATATAAGGAAATCACTGTGATATAGACATATTTAAAAAAAAAAAAATAGAGTTTCTGCGTGGGGTGGGGGATAGCAATAATACAAGGTTAAATTAGGCAACTATTTTATAAAAAATTAATTATTTAAATAATATATATCTAGAAATTAAAATATAAAACTGTTTACCAGCTTAGTCGACAAGCTAATACGAGAATGTTTTGAGGCTAGCCTTGGAAATGTTTTATATAACCTATTTACTCATTTTGAAATTTCAAATCCAATTACTTTCGACGTCCTGTTTCTCGAAATCTTATTTCATTTGATTTAATTAACTTATTTCAACGTTTGCTTTTACTTATGGGCATGTGACTTGCTTCCATTTTGTTATAAAGGATTTAATATCTTTTAATTAAATTATGTTTTCCACTCGTTGAGTAACCAAGTTATTCAGCTCTTTTTTCTTTTATGTATCTCAAATTGTGGTGGGTGAGCACACAGTAGAGTGTTGTGCTAGAAGTAGACCTGTCCATGGGCAGGCCTGATGTCAGGCTTTATCTATAATTACTAAAATTCAAGTTTGTCCAAACCCGGCCTGGTCCAAAAATCTGGGCCTTAACTCTCCGAACCCAACCCAAATTTAATGGCCTCTACCCAAGACCTGCCCAAGCACCGCCCAAATAGGTTTTTCATCAAATAATATATAAGTTATAAAAAAAACTTAACAATAATATTAATATGTGATATGACTAAATATTATATTCTACAAAACATTTAAAAATTAAAATACCAAATGCAAATATTTATACAATTACAATAACTAAAATTCAAGCCATTATAATCAATGACAATCAACAATAAATATATATTATATAAATATATACAAAACTAATTAATAAATAATCAATGGAAATTCAAACCATTATATATATAAGTATATACAAAACTAATAAATAAATATATTTTATAATTCGGGTCGGGCCGGGCGGGTCGGGCTTTTCACAATGAAAACTAAACCAGGCCATTTTTAAAATGGGCTTCTTTTTTTATCCAAGGCCCCGACATCGGCCTTTATATATTTGTCCAAGCCCTCCCATTTTTTAGGCTGGCCTTTGAGCTTAGGTGGGTAGCCTGGCCCTTGGACAGGTCTAGTTGGAAGCTAAGTAGTCAAAACAGGGTTGAACCAGCCGGTTCAATCCAATTAGACCGGACCCGGAGACAAGGCCGGTTTGGTTGAAGCTATAAAATCGACTGAATTAAAAACCGGTCTTGAATCAGATGAACCGCGTCGGTTTACACTATTTCAAATTTCAAGTTAATCAACTGGGCTGATCTAATTCAATTTAATCACCGATTCGAGCATGGTAGTTCACGCTTCACATTATTGATCTATGAAACGGCTTATTCCATTGTCATGGTGGTTCTCCACTTATAACATGCCTCACCAAATGCAATCATCAGTATTTATGTATTAATTGTTTTATATATTCCTTGGCTCCTTGCTTGGCTCTTGCCTTAGATGACTAAATCTCCATCTAAAGTAATTTTAAATTAATGTTCATGATGTCATTTCAAAATAATAGATTTTTATTTCTAAAGAACTTCAGTAACTAATGTGAATAATGAAAGATATAATATTATATATATACACAGACCATAAGGTTCATTAAATTTTTTTTATTAATAAATGGTATTATAAATTTATAATCTAATGAGTGGCTTAGAATCATTAGATTTTTTTTTAAAATCATTTAATATATTTTATTTTATATTTTTATAATTTTATTTATTAAATCCGGTTCAACCTGGTTAGACCGAGGTCGGACCTCTTGACCCTTGGCCATCTTCGGTTCAAAAGAGGCGATATGGAGGGACGGAGAGAGTGTGTCAAGCCTAAGCCCCAAAGCCAAACCCACTGATAAACCGGCTGCATCCAACAGGGATGGACCCCATCGAGTACAAGGCCTCAGATCACAGATCTAGTCAGAGTCAACACCAACAGACACACAAGAAACCATAGTCCAGAAATATGAACAAAATAATAGTAACAGATGTAATACAAGTATGGGCTTTAGCAGCCCTACAGAAATACAAAGTGCAACATTGAACAGTTTGAAAACCAAACTACAGACAGAATACAAATCTTGCTCACACAGAAAATACAATATAAGATCTACAACCTAAAAGTTCAATTATTTCAACAAGACATAACAAGAACATAAATAAGACTCCCAGAACAAACCCTCGATCCTAGGTTTAATCATCTCTTGCGAAAAGAAAATCACAGAGTACGTGAGCCACAAGAGCCCAGTAGGATCGCAACGTAATAGAAAATACAATATAACTGTGGAATTAATAATTTATTAGACAGAAATACAAAAATAATCAGAATACAGAAAATAGCCAGAGTACAGAAAATGCATGAAAATCAAAAGTATACATCTCCCTGACTAAATAATAGAATCAACAACTCAAGGCTGGATCTTTGACTGTGAAGTGGGAACATACAGAATATCAACAGCCGAAGCCGAATCTTCGACCGCAGTCGGAACAAACATGCATGTCCTGTAGTGCTACTATAGAAAATATATGCACATGGCTAGGACTTACTCCTCCTAGCTGGGTAAATTGCCAAGAATAAAAATGTACTAAAAACCACAGAAATACAAAGTACATACAAAAAAAATACTAAATAAATCACTTCACAAAATAATTAAAATAAATAAATAAATAGCAAGTACATAATAATAAACAAAATACCAACATAAATAATGCAAGAACAAAATAAATAAATAAATAAATAACCATACACCAGAAATACATAATTATATGGGTGGGAGAGCCTACCTGGTTTCGAGCTATGACGTTGGGTTCAATAAATCCCTCGAATTAAGGCTCACTACATGATCTACCCAACAAAATAAGCTATACTTAGATTACAAGCCTTTGGTCGGGCCTAAACTTACACCTAAAACCCAAGTTTACTCAACATGGATTCAGTCAACAATCTTCCTAATCACAAAGTGATAATCCAAATTCTAGATTCCAAAGCTAACCCAAGCACCATAACATATCATGCGCGCACACACACACACACATACATATATATATATATAAACTAATTTACAGGATGCCGCGCTTATACAAAGTATTTGTAAATATCAAATGAATCACTCCAAGGCTGCAGATTCATCATCAAGTTCAAAGTTTCAAACATGCATACATAAATCTAATATATAAACTAATATGCATGATTTAAAGGATGTCGTGCTTATACAAAGTATTTGTAAATATCAAATGAATCACACCAAGGCTGCAGATTCATCATCAAGTTCAAAGTTTCAAACATGCATACATAAATCTAAATAATCTAGATTACAAAGGCATGCTTTCACAATTAAATTATCATGCTTAAACAAGACACATAAAAAGTTACTTACCACTAAAGACCAATGAATGTAAATAGAGTTGCAGGCTTAAGAAATGATTATCAAATTACCAGACATGGACATCTATTTGCATAAAAACGTTCAGCAAAACAACCATTACACACAGTACAAAAGCATAATGCATGACTAAGGCTAAGGAGATGAATATGAGAAAAAAATGAATAAAAAAATAGAAAAAAAGGAAGTCAATCCACCATCTGCTGGGACATGCTCATAGAATTCATGGATTCAACATGCTCAATACAAGAAGATAGAAATATATGCTTTAACACCAACAAAACAAATGATATATATATATATATATATATACTAGCTTTGAAAGCAAACAAAACAAGCTTAGACACCATTAAAACAAAGACACAAAAATAACAAAACAACCTCTAAAGATCCTAGCATTCAACACAAGAGCAAGGTACCTACCTTTAACCTGACGATGAGTAGCGACAGAGATGAGTCTTTAGTCACCAAAAATCTCCAAGGAGAAGGATGCTTTGAAGATGGTGGCTGGTTTTCACACAAGACCTCCAATAAGTATCCACTAATCCTCAATTATGATAGCTCAATAATGCTAAAACATGATGACAAGATCCAAAATCCAAGAGACACTGGTTTACAATGTGGGGAAGGCTTGAGGGGTTTCCAAAGCTTCAATACAAACTCAGTCAACAAATGTGGCAGATATTATAGCGTGAGAACTGCCAATAGAGTGAGTCATGGTGCTGAAAAGATAGTATGTGAAACAGTCCTAATAGTAGTGATCCAAAACCCTGCTTTTGCAGCATGACTCATCCGACTTCATTTCCATGATTTCTTTGTCCGGGTTTGTTCCTATATATATATATAATGAATAGTTTTCTAAGAATTAAACTAATTAAGTTGTTTTTATTCAATCTCTCAATTGTTCAGATGAGAGTAGAGAAGAAGAGATAACAACAAAGGATACAAAAAATTGAGGATAAACTCAAAACTAGTTCTTCTTCTCTGTTGTTACTAGAGAACATATCTAAGATACATATATCAAAAGATAGATATCACAACAACTTGCAAAACAACTCAGTACTGACATAACAATATCACCATTACTAGTACCATCCTTCTACCTTAACATAATTAATTCTTCATACTAAAGAGACCCGAAAACATGGATATTCACAACAAGGTTGCATGGTGTTGTAGATATAGCATTATGGTCACAAGATTCAGACTACTCCCCTTACGTCAGCAACCTATCTCTTCAGTTAAACCTTCAGTCAACTCCAACAAATTTCCCCCTTGACTGAAGTTTACAAACACCCAACATTCTTCTGAACATTTCATGCTTCTTGATTGTCAAAGCCTTGGTGAGAATGTCTGCCTGTTGCTTACCAGTGTCACAATATTTCACAACAATTGTTCCTTCACTCACCATACTTCAAATGAAGTGAAACTTGATATCCATGTGCTTCGTCCTTCCATGATGTTGAGGGTTCTTAGCTATAGCAATTGCGGACCTACTATCACACCAGATCACTATTTCATCACTTGCACTCAATTCATAATTTTTCATTAATTTCTTAAGCCACAAACATTGACAAGATGCTGAGCATAGAGCTACATACTCAGCCTCAGTTGTAGAGAGTGCAATGATCTCCTGCTTCTTCGACATCCAAGTAATTGTAGCAGACCCCAAACTAAAAACGACACCTATTGTACTCTTTCGGTAATCTAGACTCCCTGCACTATCACTATCAGAAAAGCCTTCAAGTTTATATTCAGTTTCATATGAATAATAAAGACCAAATTCTGTTGTTCCTGCAAGGTATCGAAGAACTCGTTTGCCTGCCCCAGAGTGAGTTCTTGTTGGCTTGTTCATAAATCTGGATAGTACTCCCATAGCATATGAGATGTCTGGTCGAGTATGGGTTAAGTAGATTAACCTCCCCACCAGACATCTATATCTCCCTTCTTCTGTGTCACTAGACCCATCACCCTTCTGGAATTTTTTATTAGTGCACATAGGGTGTTGGAGCTGCCTTGTAATTTTGCATATTAAAATTCTTCAGCAGGTCTAATGTATACTTTCTCTGAGAAACAAACACACCTTTCTCATCTTGTAATACCTCCCCACCTAAGAAGTAACTTAATAACCCAATATCAGTCATTTCAAACTGCTTCTTCATCTCTGTCTTGAACTCAGTAATTAAGGCAATTGAAGAGCTTAAGTATACAATGTCATCCACATAGATGCACACTAGAAGGACATCACCACTTTCTTTAACTTTCTTATACAATGTATGCTCATTGTCACTACTCTTGAAGCCCTGCAAGACAAGGTATATGTCAATCTTGCTATACCATGCCCTTGGGGCCTATTTCAATCCATACAATGCTTTGTTGAGCTTGTACACCATATCCTCCTTGCCTTCTACCATGAAAGCTGTTGGTTCCTCGACGAAGACTTCTTCAGTAATCTCTCCATTGAGAAAAGTTGATTTTATATCAAGATGATACAAGCCCCATCCCCTTTGAGCTCCCAGAGCAAAGTAGAAAATGTTTTGTTTCCATGCATACTACTAGAGCAAAGACATCATCAACATCTACTACCAGCTGCTGTGTATAACCTTTGGCCACGATTCTTGCCTTCAACTTCAATATTTCACCATTTGCTTTGAACTTTGTCTTGTAAGCCCATTTTAAGCCAATGATTTTCTTCTCAGTTGGTTGATCCACCAACTCCCAGGTTTCATTCCGATGAATTGATCTCATCTCCTCAGCCATAGCTGCCTACCAACCTACTAACTTGACAGCTTCTTCATAAAACAATGGGTTAACAACATTCAAAGCAAAAGAACAGTTATTGTATATGTCACTTAGCTGGCGTGTTTTCCGGGGAGGTGTGTTATCAGTTGTTGCATCAACCATGTCTTGCAGGCTCCTTGAATTTATTTCTGATGTTGTTGTCGATTGTGATAAGAGAACTTGATCATCTACTGAGTGTGCATGGTTCTCTTCACTTGTATCACAAGCTTCATCAGGCTCTTCATCATCAAACAATGGATCATCCCATGTGTATACTGCTAAATTATTAGTCACAGTATTCCAATCCCATCTTTCATCCTCTCTAAACATCACATCTCGCCTATACAAAACCTTGCATGTGATGGGATTATATAATTTGTATGTCTTTGGCTCGCTACAGTACTCTACAAGCACACATCCTTTCTGACTTGTCTTCAAGCTTGGCACACTTCTGCGAAGGAATTTGTGCAAAAGCGACGCATCCAAACACTCTCAGGTAGCTAACATTCGGCTTTACCCCCATCCAGACTTCATACGGGGTCTTGTTGTGTAAGACATCAGTTGGGGAGATATTTATCAGATAAACGGCTGTTGCAGCTGCCTCCGTCCAGAAGGTATATGGCAAACCGCTGCTCTTCAACAAGCAATGAACCTTCTCCACCATAGTGCGATTCTTCCGCTCAACAGTGCCGTTGAGTTGTGGCTTGTATGGTGGAGTGAGTTCTCGCTGAATACCCATCTTCTCGCAGTGCTCAATAAAATTCTGAGATAGAAATTCACCTCCTCTATCTGATCGGATAATGTGAACCTTTCTTCCGGTTTCCTCTCCACCAGCATTTGAAACTTCACAAAGGTTTCATATGTTTAACTCTTTGACTTTAGAAAGTAAGCCCAGGTCATACGAGAGCAATCATCGACCAGTAGGAATATATATTTGCTTCCACCGAGTGACTCTACGTGCATTAGTCCGCAGAGATCCATGGGTACACGATGCATCACTTCACTGGCCCTCTGAGATCTTCCCGCTAAGAAAGGAGCACGTGCATGCTTCCCATATATACACGCGTCGCACGAATCTGGATAGCCAATATTAGGGAGCCCCGTCACCATTCCTTTTATCTCCAATGCCTTTAAGCTTATATAATTTAAATGGCCATAATGATGATGCCACGTCACATCATCCTCCTGTTTTTTCACAGCAACATGGACTTTCCCATCGCTGGAGAACCTCAACAGAAACATGTTGTTATCCGTTCGCCTGACGATGGTTATGAGCTCGCCGGAGCTCTTCTCAAATATAGAACATGTGTCCCCATCAAACACAACGGAGAAACCCTTCGAGAGTAGTTGTCCCATGCTCAAAAGATTATGAGCGAGGCCAGGGACAAACTGAACATTGTGGAGAAAGCTTCTACACACCCTTCTCCAGCACTGATGGCAACTGTACCTCTTCCTTCCACCGCTATCTCCTTGTCATCCCCCAATATCACCTTGAGCTTCTGGGATTCATCAAGCTCTGTAAAATAGCTATTCTCTCTGGTCATATGATTAGAACAACCTGAGTCGATGATCCACACCGAGTTCACCGAACTCTCCCCTTCATTAAGCACCATAAATAGATTACTCACTTCCTTTTCCTTCTCTTCCGCCACCATTGAAGCTCCTTGCTCTGCCAGTTTGTCTCTAGACCAACATTTTGCTTTAACATGGCCGAACTTCTTGCAGTGATGACACTGGATGTTGCTTCTAAATGCTCTCTACTCACCACTTTGTTGCGCCTTCATTTCTGCTCCCCTTCCTCTTCCTCTTCCTCTTCCTCGTACAGAACCTCTGAACGAACCTCTCCCGTGACCTCTTGAAGGTGTTTTGTCAGCGTCCTTCGAAGATAACGGCTCATTCCTCACATGAAGGGCCTTCTCATCACCTTGATCAGACTGGCTGATCAACCGGGCTTCATGAGAGGATAGGGAGGCTATGAGCACATCTAGTGTAAGCTTAGTAATATCATGCGACTCCTCAATGACAGTCACCACGTGATTATACTTAGCTCCCATGCTTCTTAGGATTTTTCCCACTACTATCGCCTTAGAGATTGTATCACCAAGAGACTTCATCTGATTCACCAACTCCCCGACTCGGGTTACATAATCTTGAACAAGCTCACCATTCTTGATGTGCAGATTCTCGAAAATCTTGCCGGAATGACAGAAGCTTCACATCCATGGTCTTCGAATCACCTTGATACTACCTTTTTAGCTTGTCCCTAGCCTCCTTGGAGGAACCCACTGTTTCAATGAGTGAGAACACTGGCCGAATTACTGCTTGTTGAATCAGGTAGATAGCCTTGGCATCTCGTTTTTTGTTGTCCTTTGTCTTGGCTTCATCTTCTTTCTCCGGAACACCCTTTTCAATAAGATCCCAAAAATCTTGAGCTCGAAAGAGAGTCGTCATCATGATACTCCATTGATGGTAACCTTCTATGTTAAACACCGGCATAGGTGGGAGTCCATTTAAAGCCATCAACAAGACTTGTTCAAGAGGTTGTGAGATATGGGAAATAAACTGGAAAAAGAGGAAGCAAAGAAAATAGCTTTGATACCACTGTTCAAATGAGAGTAGAGAAGAAGAGATAACAACAGAGGATACAAAAGACAGAGGATAAACTCAAAACTAGTTTTTCTTCTCTGTTGTTACTAGAGAGCATAACTAAGATACATATATCAAAAGATAGACATCACAACAACTTGCAAAACAACTCAGTACTGACATGACAATATCACCATTACTAGTACCATCCTTCTACCTTAACATAATTAATTCTTCATACTAAAGAGACCCGAAAACATGGACATCCACAACAAGGCTGCATGGTGTTGTAGATATAGCAATATGGTCACAAGATTCAGACTACTCCCCTTACGTTAGCAGCATATCTCTTCGGTCAAACCTTCAGTCAACTCCAACATCAATTAAGTACATGTGCATGCATGCATGGGGTTTTAATCTGTAGGGTTGTGATGTTTAGTGCTCTTAGACTCAACTCCTGGGAACTCGACAGAGAAGAAGTCACCGGCGAACAACCCCAGCCTCCATGGTTTTTACCGCCAAATCCACTCTGGAATGCTACTGCCCTACAACCATACGTCTCCTGCTCTGACATCCTCTCCTTCGTCACCCGTGACTTCGTCTTCTTCTCCTATGGCGTGTTTTACCACGTTCCCTCCGGGCGCCCTAACGACAACGTCTCCATCTCCTTCGAAGTCCTCCTCAACAACCTTTTCCCTACCTTCACCGCCGATCAACTCCGTGACAACTTCGCCAGAAATAACCTTTTCTCTTGATGAAATGGTCACTCTCTTTAGCGCTCACTCCATTGGTCGATTCAAAAGGTCAGGATTCCCAGCCGCGCCATTGGCACTGGTGATATGGAGGGCGGAGAGGCGATCATAGATAGTTGTCTGATTGAACCGGATCACAACGAAGGCAAAGCTCAACAAGCTCGACGTCACCAGACCGCACTACACTAAAGAACTCATGCTCACGGCTTGATTGAGTGCAGCTCAACCCTTGCCCCATCTCTCCTCCCAGCTCTCCCACTCTCTCTTGATGATTACTATGCTTCGTCTCCGACTCCCCAACCGCCCCGACTTATAAAAAATTAAAATAAATAAATAAATAAACTGAAAATAGTAACATGCTTATTGTTTTTCATTAAATCCCATGCAAAACTGTAATTAGATTACCGTTTTGCCTAAATGTACCTTTTTTTTTAAAGTTGCATATTTCGGTAATTAAAAAAAAATTGTAATAGTAGATTAAAAAAAAACCCAGTATATGTATATATTTTCTCCTCTCTTCCGATACTAAACACAATCATCCACTTTTATCTTTAATAATAGATTAAAAAATCAAATATTTTTAGTTTGGTGTATAGATTTGTAAATATTAACTTTCAAATTTACCTTCCAAATTTCTTCTTAATATGAATTATAAACATTTATAAAAATAGTTTTATTTATATATTTATTATAATTGTACTCTTAACAAAGATACTTGAGAACAAAATTGAAGCACAAAAAAAACCTTAATTTTTTATAAAAAAATTTAAAATTAAAAAAAACCCCATAATATCTGCCATGCATACAGGTAAGAATATCAATTTTCATTATATAATGGATAAACTTTACCGGGGTATACATGTAATTTTAGGTTTACATAACATATATATAGAGAGGAGAGAGGGAGTGATTTATAATTTAATTTTTAAAAAAGGATATAAGCGAAAAAGCCTTTCCATATACTTTCGATGCATGGAGATTTGTGTTCGTGATTGATCTCATCTTAGCCGTTCACTGTTAGGGTTTCGCCCGGAGCTATATATCTCGATTCCTTGTTCTTCGAGCGTGGTTCCTGGCGGGAGGTGGAACGCAGCTCAACTTCGGCGATCCAGGGCTGCACTTCTCCGGTGAGATCCTCCAATAAAATTTTATCCTAGATGCATGCCTTGCTGAATCTTTGTTGGATTATGTGCTCCACTTGTTTAGGGTTTGGTAAATTCATTTGTTTGTTGGTTTAAATCCGTATATTTTTTTTAATGTATTGGATTCTTGATTTCGATGTATTCTGAAATGCCTGGAAGCATTCCTGTTGATAGTTTTAGTCCAGATGAATTGTTTCTATTGTTGCATTGATATATCTGTGAATCTATGATCGGGAATTCACGCCAGGAATGATTCTGTGTAAGTGTGGATTTAGAGGAATCAGATGAAGAGAAAAGGAATAAAAAAGTTTTTTTTGGTTGAATCAAGAAGCTAAATGGACATTTTCAAGTTCAAGAATGTTGATTTTGTTTTTTTTTTCTCCTTCATCATTTTCTATTCTTTTTTCCTTTTGTTTACTTGTTTCATTTTTTTTTATGTGGATGGAAATTGTGAACGAAATTTATCCTTCTAATAAACTTGCTTAATGCAAGTACATTTTCTGGTTTGACAAAGCTAACATCTTTTAGTAAATATGTGTTTGGTTCATTATAGCTTGCAGTGGTCTTATGCTTATTTGATTTTTCTGAGGGATTTTAAGATATGATTTCTGTTTCAAATTGCTGTTCCCTTGGGTTTGGGAATTTGTAGATTACCTTGTGTTTTTGGAATTATTTGCTTTATTATTTAATGATTAAATCCGGATGACTCCTTGCAAGTTGTTGGTTGTACTATGTTAGTCTTGTGCAAATCAGATTACACTACAATAAACATAATTTATTTTATCAGACTTGAAAAAAAATTAAAAATCCTACTAGTTTGAGGAGAACTCTGGTCAAGTTTTGTTGTTATGCCAAAATTTGGGGTTTTGCTTAATTTTTAATGTTAGGGCTGGAATAAATTCTAAGTAGTAGCATTTGTATATAAAATTAGTCATTATTTTTTTATAATTTTAGAGTGGAAGGCAATTGTTGTGATATTTTTTAATGCTTCATTCTTCATTTTTCTTTAAACCTAATTTAGACGTATATGAGTTTGACCTTTTTATGTGTTTGTGTCTGTCTTGCTTATAACTCTGCATGGTTTATTGTATTACAGGTGAAGAGTCATGGTGAAGCATAACAATGTTGTGCCAAATGGCCATTTCAAGAAGCACTGGCAGAACTATGTCAAGACATGGTTTAACCAACCTGCTCGCAAGACCAGAAGACGCGTTGGTATGAATTTCTCTTTTATTGTTTCTTCAAGCCTTGAGCTCTTGCCTTCCATTTTATTTTTATTGTCTTTTCATCATTTGCAGAGTAGATGTCGTATTGCTCTCTTCTTAACTGAGTTCATGGCCATGATGTGCTTTTTTTCTGTTTTTATGCTGACATTGCAGCAAGGCAGAAGAAGGCTGTGAAGATTTTTCCACGACCAACTGCTGGGCCCCTCCGTCCAGTTGTTCAGTGTCAAACCCTGAAGTACAACATGAAACCTAGAGCAGGCAGAGGTTTCACACTTGAGGAGCTCAAGGTAATTTCTGACAACTTAAACTTTCATCTTTTACATAAGAACCAAACTTTTTAGGTGAATTATATATCTCTATTTAACTATTTATTTATTTATTTGAATGGCAAAGAATGCTCAACTTATGAACTTTGTAGTTGTTACTCATTTATTTGAATAGATATGATGATATTCTTTATAGATTCTGGAAGCAAATGTAGGCACCAGTCCTATTTGTTTTTGGTAAGAAGCAAGCTGTAATGAATTCCCAATTCCTGTCGTGATCGACTTTCTGCTATTATCTTGTATGATTAGCTTATGATTTGTTTTAAACTTAATTGAAACATTTTAGAGGAACAGTTATCATGGAAACTATCAATAAATTTGTTTACAGAGTGAAAACCGTTTCGAGTATCTGACAAATTTTTGGCATAGAAAATTGATGAATAGAATCTTCTGTTGCATTTTTTTAAAATGTTTTTGTAAGTTTTTCATTAGAAGATGGATGAATGGGGAGGTATTTGTTTGATGAGTATCAGTATAGCAAGAATGATTATATAAGGGGAAGGAATAACTCTTATGCTGATGGTTTGTAACTCAGCTTCACTTGAAATTTTGGTAGTTCTTTGAGGATACCTGGAAGTATTAATTCTATTTGCTAAGGACAGTAAGTTAGTTCCCTGTTAATGCTTGTGGAAGATACACCATGAAATTGTTATTTTTCTCATTAAAAAAATTGTGGCATTGGAAGTCTGTTGTCTTGGAATGCTTTGAAAAGTATATCAGAAATGATAAAATGTGGTAGTTACAAGACCAGGTTAACAAAAAAAGTGAAGTCTAGTCAGTGTGAATTAGCTGCATTTGGTGTAGGTTTTACTGTTGTAGCTTTGTTAAATTACTGGCTGGCTTGTGTTTACGCAAGCTGAACAAATCCCCATTTCTCATGAAATTTGCTGAATATATGACAAAACTCAAGTTGATTTCAATTGTTCCATCTCAATTCTCAGCAGCATCACAGACACTCTACTTATTTGTATCATATTGTATGGGTTTTACATTTCAGGCAGCAGGTATTCCCAAGAAACTTGCACCAACCATTGGCATTGCAGTTGATCACCGTCGGAAGAACCGTTCGCTTGAGGGCCTCCAAGCAAATGTACAGAGGCTGAAGACCTACAAAGCCAAGCTTGTCATTTTCCCAAGATGCGCAAAGAAAATCAAAGTATTTTTTTTAAAATTTTTTTGGGGGCAATTTCTTAAAAATAAACATCTTCCATTTGGTGAAATCCTAAATTGGTCTCTAATTTCCTGCCATTTTGTTCAGTCTGGTGATTCTACTCCGGAGGAACTTGCAACTGCAACTCAGATCCAGGGTGAGTACATGGCCATCACCCGTGAAAAGCCTTCAGTTGAGCTTATCAAAGTGACAGATGAGATGAAGGCATTCAGTGCATACGGTAAGCTCCGAGTTGAGCACATGAACAAACGCCAGGTTGGTGCGAGGTTGAAGAAGGCTGCAGAAGCCGAGAAAGACGAAAAGAAGTAACTGAATCCATCTGTCCTTCATGCTAGTGTCACAGCTTAAATTGAATGATTTTAGTATTTTGTCCAAACTTGTTTTTGATATTATCTCTAAAGAATTTGTTTAGTCTGTTTGGTAGAGACAAAGTTTTGTGTGGTTTCTAATCCTGAACTACATGGAATGGTTGTTGTTCCTTTATTCCCATCTATTTTCCATAAGATCATGGAGGTTGGTTATGAGCCTTTTTTTTAAAAAAAATTATTTTGCTAGACTTGCTGAATTGTTTGGTTAAAAAAGAAAAAGAAATTGTTGACATTTATCTTGATTATTTTTAGTAATTAAAATTATCAAGGTCTCCGATCATTTTCTCATGTTTTCATTTTCATTGCTCTTGTAAAGAAATTTGCAGGTGATTAATGTGTTGTCATTACAATTGTTCTGCTTTTTAAATATATTAATTCAATTTTTTTGTAGA